>NC_041358.1:27696628-27784128 GCF_900634415.1 Cottoperca gobio
ACACAGTATATATATATATATACAGTATATATATATATATATATATGTATATATATATATATATGTATATATATATATATATATATATATATACAGTATGTATATATATATATATACAGTATATATATATATATATATATATATGTAGAGAACACCTCTGTGTTGTTAACGAGTTTCCAACTGTTGGATCTGAGGATGTTGGTTGTGAGACGACAGGAAGCATCTGCTGTTGTTCAGCCTGTTGGCAGCTTTGTTACTGTGACTGTAATGTGGTGAACTCACCCTTTAAGAAGTGGGTCGGTGCAGGATTAGTTACAGAGCGGAGGAACACTAAATCCACTCTGAGCGTTCACTGCAGACGAGGTTCCATCACAGAGAAGGAAAACGCCTCAGAAACCCTGAACGCTCACGATGATGTCATCTCTGATTTAAAGCGAAGTGAAAGGAAGTGAAAGGAAGTGAAAGGAAGTGAAAGGAAGTGAAAGGAAGTGAAAGGAAGTGAAAGGAAGTGAAAGAGCCGTTAACCTGCACGTCCTGTAGCGGAACTGCTTCATGAACTGGGTTCACTTTGCAGCTACCAGGTTTCCACATGTGTGTGAGCACACTGGAAGAAGTTCAGTTCAACCCACAGCAAAGTTTCCCGAGGGAGGGATGTGGTCAGGTCAACAATATAGAAAAAGCCAAGAATTGCCCGGGTGTTCACAGGTCATACATAAACCAAAATAATAGAAATTAAATAAATATTTAACTTATTTAGACTTGAAGCACCGGTCGGACACCAAAGGACCGTCGTCTCACTTCTACAATCTTAACGACGAAAACAAACTTGCACCTTTTTAGACAGTTTGAACTTTACTCGTCAGAGCCGGAGCCATGACGGTTAATTACAGAAGAGAAGTAATGCTGAACGATCATTTCATAAATCCTTTTAAGGCCCAGGATGACAGGTGTTAACAGAACATAAAAATGTAAAAGAAAAGTAATTTAACTGCTTCAATCTCTGCAAATATGAACGTCGTTGAAGCTCCTGCAAAAATGTCGTTAACCTACAAGTTTGTTTATGTAGCTCAACGCTGGCGTTTCTGAACATTCCTGCAAAGAGTTAAGAATGCTTCTTCCAGTTTTGTTAGATATCCCGCAAATCTCATGTTTCAGCAACACGTCTGTGCACGATCCTCACACACACTGTGACCTGTGTGTGTGTGGACGCACACACTGTGACCTGTGTGTGTGTGCACACGGGTCAGCATGCACACATGTGATTGGTCATCGAGCTGAAGGGTGGTGGTGGTGATTCAGACTGACAGTGAGCTGCTTCAGTGGATCACACACACACACACACACACACACACACACACACACACACACACACACACACACACACGCTGAGAGGCCTGGCTGAAGAAGCATCTGCTATTAAACCTTCCTATGACACAGACTGCACCGGCGGAGTGAACAAAGGTAAGGAGGATTTCTTTAACTTCACATAAAGCGATTAAATCTGTTATTGATTCATGTTTTACTTTATAAAATGTCAGATAATAGTGATAAATGTCCAAGAAGATGAGTTTAAATGTCTTGTTTTGTCAGAAACCCAAAGATATTCACTTTAATATGATATACAACTCAGAAAACAGGACATTTATTTCAGCATTTTCTGACGTTTTATCATGAAATCCGACTTTAACGATCCTGTTGATCGATCAATAAGTTAGTTAACGAATCGCTGCAGCTCCATGTTACATGTTTGCAGTGTTCGTCTGCTGCTGGGATGTTCAAACACTCTGGGGACTCATCTCGTGTGCAGTAAATGTTGCATTAAGAGGAGAAACTCTGCAAAGGCTGAAATAAATGTGTGTCTGCTTTTAGATCTGTGAATAAGTTAAAGTTAAAAAGGGAACGATTGATAACAGCAACATGTTAGAAGGCTGGGTGCTCACTTTGACTGTATGATAAGTCATTGTTTTAAAGGGGACTGAAGTGTCCTCCTCAGGTAAACGGGTCACCTGTTCTGGACCCTTGGTGCTGTCTGGCACAGATGCAATTAATCCGTCTGGCCGACCTGCACGGCTTCATTAACGGGCTCCCTGAACGTTCACCTGCGGCTGTCTAACGAGTCGGCAATTAGGACAACTTTAAATATTTCAATTAAGGAAATAGGAAGTGTCATTTCATTAAAAGTAGAGATTAAAAGCACAGTAATGTGAGTCTGCTCTTCACTGGACGTGCGTGTTGGGACACTGCCGTGGCTTTAAGAGAAGCTTGGATCAGAGGATTAACCTTCCTGCACTTTGGTGTATGTACGTGCTGCTGAAGTGGAGATTTCTGCTGAAGAGTGTGAGAAAAAGCTCCTTTAAAGATATGTATTGTAACATTCATACATGTTGTACACACTACAGGTGAACAGAGTCATACATGTTGTACACACTACAGGTGAACAGGGTCATACATGTTGTACACACTACAGGTGAACAGAGTCAAACATGTTGTACACACTACAGGTGAACAGGGTCAAACATGTAACTAACAGATATCATGAAGCTTCCCCACTTCATGACTCACATCAACACAAGTTTATATCACAAGTGTTTAATATGTACATGAGGCGTTATGTAATGTAGCTGTGGAGAGTTTACATCTACACACACAGTTACACACACACACACTCTGATGTTCTCATGTTCCTCTCGTCTCACAGAAGATGTTCAGGAAGTTAAATAACACAAACTCTTTAACTGACCAGAGTGAAACAATGTTTTTGTCTCGCTCGTGTCTTAACTCTGGATTTCCGCCGGCACAAGATACCGGAGTGTAATCTTCTCTCTGCACAAAGCTGAGCTCCTTCTGTTTCTCCGTCTGTCTCAGAACAATGTCCGGACCGAGACCCGTGGTGCTGAGCGGCCCCTCCGGCGCGGGGAAGAGCACGCTGATGAAGAGGCTGATGAATGAGCACGAGGGCATCTTCGGATTCAGCGTGTCGCGTACGTCTGTGTGCAAACGTATTGACTTCCACTGAAACTGTGTGAGGAGGAAGCAGGAGACGAGTCAGTGTCTCCACCTGCAGCTCCAGAACAATGTGCATGATGCCCCCTTTAGATTAATCTTCTCTTTACACAACTGATGAATGACTTTATTTCTGTGTTTTAACGATGAACTCTTCTCCTCACAGACACGACAAGAAACCCCCGACCAGGAGAGGAAGATGGAAAAGGTACGCTTGTTTTAGTATCTGCACACGTGTCACATTCATTCATTCATTCATTCATGTGTCCACACACGTGGCCCCTCCCACATGGGATTACACTCCTGCACGAACACAGAGTGTAGAAGAGGAACAGAAACACAAAGCTTAACATCGTCTATTTCACTTATTATTTAAACAATGCAGCACATCGTTCACGATATAAAAGAACTCGTTCTACATCGGATTCCCAAACCGTGAGCGTACGCAAGAGTTTAAAACCTTTAAGTCGTTCATTACAAACACACGTCACAATACGATGACGTAATTATTTATTCTTGATCATTTAGATATTTTAGAAATATAATTTGGTTGGACGTCTCCGGGCCACATCCTCCAGATCCTACTGGGGGGTCCCGAGGCGTTCCCAGTGAGGAGATATAATCTCTCCACCGAGTCCTGGGTCTTTCCCGGGGTCTTGTACCTGGAACACCTCCCTAGGGAGGCGGCCAGGTGGCTCCTTCTAACAAACCAGAACAAGAGAAGATAAGAGTACAGGCGACGTCACACTAACAGTGTTTAGTGTTTAGCACCTTCTCACTGCAGGACCTTCACGCTCTGTGGATGTGAACCTTTTACAGCTCTTTGCTTTCTGTTTGTATTCCACGTGTCCCAGCCTCCCCACCTGCCCGATCTAAAGTAACGGCCACAACACTTCTTACTCCCAAGTGAAGTGCACGAACGGTTTTGTCCTCACTGTGAAGCTTCCTCGACATGAAGGGATAAACCTCTCTGTGCCTCTTCTGCTTTCTCCATAGGGCTGAACAGTCTCCCCATGCTTCTGGGGGCGATTTTACTTCCTGTAGCAGCCGTCTTTTCCTCTGAAGGGTTAGAAATGTCAACCACATTGTGTCCTAACGAATCAGAAACCACAGATAAAGGTGACTTCTGATCTGTTTTAAAGCAGAGGGGTTACTTTCATCATGCGCTGTCATTGGATTCGTAGGAACTAAACGAGTTGAGAGAATCAGGATCAGACATTTTACACTTTGGAGTAATAAGTTTTGAAAATAGCCCCCTGTGATGCCTCGTGGTGATTCCCATTTCCACACCTGTATTTTGTTTCCCCGACTGTGACTGATGCATCGAGGATTAGCAAGCAACCGTTAGCATCGCAGGAGAAAGATTCAGAACCTGGACTTATATTTTTGGGATGTACAGGATGCACCTGAGCTTCTCAAACTTAAGCTTAACTCTGGAGAAAAGAACCGTTACTTTGTAGGACCCTGAACGCATCAGCGGCCTTTTCTCACTTTGGACCAAACTGAGGTTTTAATGTTGCAAAGAAATATTTAAAGCTGCAGTTTGTAACTTATGAGATATTTGCTGCAAGTGTCGCAGTATCCTGAGAGAAGTGCGTGAGACGTGTTTATATGTCCCTCCAATCTTTTCAGAAACATATTTTAATGTTGAAAACAGTCGAGTCAAAACCGCAAGATTCTTATTTTAAACAGAACACTAGAATATGTTTAGAAATAAACAACGCAGTCGCAGATTATTGATTCATATTTGACAGTTTGCTCAGAGCAGACGCTGCGTCACAGACTCCGATCGTTGGGCGCTCAGGACACGTTCTCTCTCAGGATAAAATGAGTTTCAGCAAATATGCAAAACGTTCTTCTCCTTAAAGTTTCCAACTGCAGCTTTAATGTTCTGCAGCCTTTGAGGTCCAGTTTAAAGTAACGTCTGCTTGTTTTCAGGCTTATTATCTATAAGTTCGCTGCACAGCTTCGTCCTGTTCTGTTGTTACTTCATGCTAATGATTGTGTGCGATCGCAGAGTCCATTAGTGTTAGCAGTGACGTGTTTGTGTGTGTTAGGCCTCTAGATCTGGGATGTGCTCTGTCACAGTTACACATCGCACACACACACACACACACACACACACAGTCTCTAAGTTGCCTCAGACATCGTAGACTTGTAGACACCTTATCAGCTAAGCATAAATATAATCCAGTTCAGTCTTTGTGACGTTCCTTCATGTTCTCTGTCGATTTGAATCCTCTCCTTCATTTCTTTGCATCGTGCACGTTTCAACGGCAGACCTTGATTCATGATGTGCGTTGCATTACACAGATTACCACTTCACAACCAAGGAGGCCATGCAGGAGGGCATCGACAACGGAGAGTTCATAGAAAACGCTGAGTTTTCCGGCAACATGTATGGAACAAGGTAAATCTTTGATCTTTCACTGAGTGGAGGAGCAACGTGTAGATGTAGATGCATCGTGGCTTTTTGGACACATTTAACTATTTGTCATTTTTATTATGGAGAACAAGAGCGTCCGAGCATCATGTGTGTGGTTCACATGTTTCTTATTGGTCTAAATACAAATTTGAGGCTTGAGTTACTTTTCAAATGACTATTTCCAATCCCCTCCCTGCCCAGTGAAAACCAGGTATCAACACATTCTGTGATTTTGAATTTAAATGCGTTTGATAAGCATTAAAATGAGAACATCCTTACACATCTACAGCAGTCATATTAACCCAAAAACATCCTATTACTGAACAAGACTTTTACTTTTCATACGTTTAGCAGAACTTTAATGTATATCAGCACTTATCTGAAACCACTGGTTGTCTTGTGTAAGAGACTCCTCTCAGGGATCAAGAGGATGTAGAATCTCTGCTGACAGATGGAGCTTTAACCCTCTCAGGTCAAAGAGAGCAGCGCTGCGGCTCAGCACCTCGTGTGTCACTTTTAATCTCTCCCTCTTCTTGTGGAGATCACACACACACACACACACACACACACACACACGAGTCTGAGCAGCTGGGATCAATGCAGCGATCCTCTTACCTTACCGACGACAGGCTCCCAAATTACACGATTACGCTCTCGTGAAGCCTCTCCGTGCTCGGATGTGACGGCCGTTTAAAAAGCTTCTTCTTTTGTACGGATTCATGATGTCACAATGTGTCGGGTCTGCAGTAAAGCCGCCATACAGGACGTGCTCGCCAGGAACCTAATGTGCATCTTAGACGTGGACATCCAGGGGGTGAAGAGGATTAAAGAGACCGACCTGAACCCCATCTACATCTCCATCCAGCCTCCCTCCATGGAGATCCTGGTAACTTCATATATTGCATTAATTCTACTGTTTTCATTCAGCTCTGTTGTTGCTCGTGCGATGTCGACCGTCAAAGAGTTATTTCTGACATTTATTTAGGTGATTGGTGCAAAATATCTTTTTTTTTCTTACAGTTATTGAGATATAAATATTTTACTGTTATATTTTTTTCAATGGGAGTGCACGTACATTCAGGGCAATAACTCTTGAATGCTAAATTAGATTAAAACCAAATTTGGGAGTAATGAACATAAAGGCACATTACACAAGTCTGTAACATCTCACACAGTTCCAGCCACAGGGGGCGCCACTAACAATAAAACATGGTATTTATTCGATGCTTGCACGTCATATTAAAGCAACAGCTCCACCTTGTGGCCATTAATAAAACACCACTCTGTCTTATTCCTGCTGCTGCTTTTGTTTTCGTTTTAAAAACCTCCTAAATGCAACTTTGTGAATTTGGTACAAAACTGCAGACGTGACGTTTGTTGTGTTACTTGACGGAGTTTCATCGTCTTCCTCAGGAGAAGCGTCTGAGGGACAGACAGACAGAGACGGAGGAGAGTTTACAGAAGCGCCTGGAGGCCGCGCGCATCGACATGGAGCTCAGTGAGTCTCACAGCTTTGACGCGACGCTGAAATAAAGACAACCATTGCAGCTAATCCAGTTTTGTCCCGCAGGTAATGAGCCCGGAGTGTTTGATGTGGTTATCGTCAATGATGACTTGGAGAGGGCTTACGAGGAGCTGAAAGATATCCTCAGTGACGTGAGTACGACCTTAAAGTGTTCTCTGACCTTGTGACTGCTGTGGCACAGACCGAGTACCGTCTCTCTTTAAACAGGAAATCCAAAAGGTTCAGGAGGCTCAGTGAAGACGAGGGGAACCAACACCTCAACAACTCTTCACCCACTTCATAGACCTTCATCGTTTCTTTAACCAGGACTCTGGACTGAAGAGTTTGTGTTGCTGCCAAACTCAGAGCTGAATGATCCTGATGAGTAAACAGCAGCATCATCAAGAAAAGTTACTTTCATTTGTTTTGTTGGATTCTACTGTAGAAATAAATGTGCTCTTCGTTAAGTATATGAGTTACAACTTATATTTAAATAGTTACTCACATGCTGCTTATTATTTCATTATTATGGAGGAATGTGAGATCACTGCATATTAAACATCTGTACGTTCGTGTGGAATGAATGAATAAAGAATGTGAGCACGACGGGACACTTTTATTTAATCTTTCATCATCAACTTATTGGCGAGCGACCCCCAATATTTAAGTATTATTAAGCATTCAACAGAACATTTGTACATTATTACTTTAAGGCAAAACGTGAACATTTTTAATTAAATAAATCACTCTTTAAGTCCAACACTGACACTGAGGAGCAACACAACAGCTTCTCTAACGCGCACCTCGTCCCTGATGTGTTTCCACACACACACCAAAGACTGCAGGACACTTCACACACTTTGGAAACTCATTAAGACGCATCACATTCACCAGAGGAGACTTAAAGGACTGAAGTGAAATGTTAAAAAGCTGCGTGGAGGAAGAGACTCCGTCACTGGAAGAAGGGACCCTGCAGCTTGGTGCGCACCAGGTCTCGCTTCTCCTCCTTCTGCATCAGGTAATCTTTCAGCTTGTCTGTGGAGAAACACACTTTGGAGTGTCGGCCGCGATGCGCCCGCAGCCACGGGTTCTGGAGACACTCGGCTGCCGTGGGTCTCCCCCTGCAACGTTTTATCATATTATAACAAGCACATTTATGTTCTTCATTCACAAATACAACATGTTCTGCATGTGCAGTTAAAGGGACAGTTCACCACTAAACCACAAACACGTGTCTGTCTTCTCTTTAACACAAAGGAACTATTTGTCTTGTGGTGATTCAAACTTCAACATCAAGGAATAGTATTTTAAAATAATTGTTTCTCTATGAAACTTCTTCTGATTGGCTTATTTACTGTACTAAACATGTGATAGGAAAATGGTACATTTGCTGCCCCCCATCAACATATAACACACAGGGTCTTCGGGTAAAAGGGTCAGAAGTGAAATTTAGACCATTTATCTCTTTGTAAATGTTAAACATATTTAACACACACACACACACACACACACACACACACACACACACACACACACACACCGAACAACCTGAGTGTGAGATTCAAAACCTCAGAAGCAAAGTCTCTTCACAGGACTCATGACCCGGTGACTCAGATATTCCACAGAGCTCGTTGTGAGCAGTGTCATGTAGGAACTATTTTCTCTCTACCGAACTACACCCGCCAAACGTATCAGCGGGCGGAAGGAAGTTCAGGCTCTCCGGAGCTGAACGATACGTTATTATCTCACAAGCCTCCTGCGCACGCTTCCTTCTGAGCAGTGATACGGTAGAAAGAAAACAGTTCCTGCATCCAACAGCTCACAACAAGGTCTGTGGATCATCTTCAGTAATCAGGTCATGATTCCTGTGAAGACACTTTGCTGTTGAGCTTTTCTAAGCTCCGTCTACTTCCATCATCTTGTAGAGAAGACAGACATCTCTACGCCAACTCACTCCAGGTGAGAGGGAAACGTTTCGTGTGAACTGTCCCTTTAAGTTGCAGTGACGCGGACGACAGTTGAGGACAGACGCTCACCAGGATTTATTATTCAGGCTGCTCTTCATGAAGTTCAAGGCTCCCTCGGACAGGCCGGGGTAACAGCGTCCAAACTGGATCTTCCCCTTCTTGATGTTTCGGTCCTGCTCCGAGCTGTGCTCGGCGTGGAACGGGCTGTCGGCGCTCAGCCTGGGGAAGGAAGAGGACAAACACACAAACATTAAACACATTATACAACGAATGACAGCTTCTCAGAGCTACAGGATGAGCGGCCTCGTTACAAATACATTGAACTCATGACAAATAAAAACTTTAATTAGTGTTAAAATGGGATTATTTTAATCCTTTTCTTTCCTGACATTACAAGTTTTGAATCTCAAAATAATTGCTGGCTTGACATCGTAAAAGGTTTTTATTACAGTAAACATTTTGTGCAAAATTAAACTAAATCCTAAAATGTAAATGTGAATGAAATAAATGTAATTTATGTCGTTTTTTTCCTTTAATTTGGTGAAATTTAGTCTTGAATTTCCTCCAGAATATCATTTAAAAAGTCTTAAATTTCACTTGCTTTAATCTGAAGTAACCCTGTAACTACTTGAGCTGCAAGAATCAGAGTAAATAATCAAAACGTACATGAAAAATAATATTATCTAAAGCAGAAGTGCACGAACGTTTCCCCTGAAGGACCACGAGCCAAAACACAGAGTTGTATTTTATTGTATTCTCAGATTAGGTGTTAGCATAATTAATAATTAGGAATCCGACGTATTTAAAGAGCAAAACAGCAATTTATATATTAAAAAAGGTAATTAATAACAATTCTAATCCAACGTGGATGCTTCAATCTTTAAAATAGTTCATTTGTCGTCCTTTGTTCTGATGATGTTCGATACACATTCATCACATCACAAATTGACTCCTTCCTTGAAGCAGAACATCTTTCAGTTCTTCCCCCTGCACCTCTGGACTCACATGAGGAAAGACAGAACTCCGATCGCCCACACGTCGGTCTCCGGCCCGACGCCCTGACCCTCCAGGATCTCCGGAGCTTTAGGGAGGACAATATAAACTGACAGACAGAAACAGGATGTTGGTGATGAAGAGCTGTGCTGCTGCGGAACATTCACTCGCTTTCTGAATGAAGGAAATGACTAAGACACGGGACTTGTTTGTTAGGCTATGGTAGCGAGCATCAGCTGCAGGATTACTTCCCTCCGTCTTAAAGAAAGTGTACCTTTGCTGCGGCAGTCTGTTGGAGGCCATGACAGTCAAAGCTTTAGTATTAGAATCTCAAACCAGCTTTAGAAAGACTCGGTACCTTTGCTGTCCGACAGGCCGTGGATGTGCTCGACGTTGAGAGGCTGCCCGGGTGTGAAGGACAGAGCGGTGCCCAGGTCGACGACCTTCAGGTGGTTACAGTCGTCCACCAGCATGTTGTCGGACTTCAGGTCCAGGTGGACGACTCGACGGCTGTGCAGGTAGTCGACCGCGCTCAGGATCTGAAGCAGCAGCTCGGCGACGTGAGTCTCTGCGTACAGATCTCTGAGAGGGAGCAGACAGAGTTCAGAGTCACGACAGGCGGGGAGCGGCTGCACAGGGAGCACACTTTATGTCTCAGGTGTGAGACAGGTTTGTCACACACTCAATGTTCCCTTTTCACAGCAGCTGTCATCCACACACACACACACACACACACACACACACACACACACACACACACACACACACAGTAAGGGTCAGTTTACTTTGATTCGTCTTAAAATCACTCAAAAGTTTAAATGACATTAAATCCTACATGTATCATCAACATGGCGGCGATAATTAAAGCTGCTTATTTTAGTGTCTTACACAAACTATAAAGTGAAGAGTTCTGCCTGCCTGTCACACACACACACACACACACACACACACACACACACACACACACACACACACACACACACACACACGTGTGTGTTGCTCCAGCCTTCCTTTACCTCGCTGCCAGACTGTAGAGCAGCTCCTTGCCAGGGCAGAGCTCCTCCACCAGCACCAGGTAGCAGGAGGTGAGGTAGGCGGTGTGCAGCTGCACCAGGTGAGGGTGGCGGAGCCTCTTCAGCAGCTGGTACTCCCTCAGCACCAGCTGCCTCTGCTCCGCCTGGTACGGGCTGATCTTGGCAACAAACACTTGGCTGGTCTCAGCATCCCTGCACAGGGTGACGACGCTGAAGCGCCCCCTGAGGGAGGACGGTACGAAGAAGAAGAGGAAGTGAGGAGAAAATCATTTTCCTGGAGGTCCCCTGTAACACTGAGTTAGCAGGTAAAGAGTGGAGGATGTGGCGCCCCCTGGTGGTAACATATGTTTTCAATATTAAAGCAAGGCTCTCATCATAACTAACTATTAAAGTCTGTTGTAAAATACTTTTCTTTATTTTACAAGAAGCGAGAAAACAATGTAAAAATACTGAATTTCAGAACAAAATACCAGGTTGAATACAGAGATATCAGAATCTGTGACAGACGTGAGAAACCTGAAAAGTAATTTCAAAATAAAACCCAAAGGAAGAAAATCATCAAACACTAAATACAAAGTAAAAGAAACAATTACACAAAAGATCATCTACAGATACTGTTGCACAGAAATCGCAGCTTCTACTTTAAACCCACCTGTTGATCTCAGAGAGGAAGTTGAAGTTCTTGTGTGTTGTCTGTCGTTCTGACCCGGTGACCTTTGACCCCTAGGGACTCAGTCTGGATGAGAGGAATGTGGATCTCTGTACGAAAGAGTGAATACAGAGGATCACAGTGGATGTGTGTATCACTGCTGAACATCTGTGTGTTGGAGAATTCCTGCTACATTTACAAAATTATGAATTAGATCAGGGATGGTGGGGGCCGGCAGGGGGGTCTCCGCAAATTGGAGGAAAGATAAGAAAAAAAGGCAAGAAAAAATATATATGTACGTTATATATAATAATAATAAATAATAATAAATAACAATAAATAATAATAAATAATAATAATAAATAATAATAATAACAAATAATAATACATAATAATAAATAATAAAATAATAATAGTACATACTAATAAATAATAACACGTAATAATAAATAATAATAAATAATAAATATTAAATAATAAATAATAATAATACATAATAATAAATAATACAGAATACATAATAATAAATAATAATAATAGTAAATAATAATACGTAATAATAAATAATAATAATAATACATTATTATTATTAGTAGTAGTATAGGCAAGTCAATATTAACCTGCTTGAAGGACAAACAATGCTTAAAATGGAAAACAAAAATATTAAATCTAATAGAATAATTACAGATGGGAAAATACAAAACAATTGTTATTGCATTAATAAAAGTAATGAAATAAATTCAGAAGTGTTTCTTTGTGCTGTTTCCTACATTTACAATCTTGCAAAAGGGGGCTTAATCAAATGTTATGTGGAGGGTCTTGAAATGCAATATTTTGGGAACCCCTGACTGAGCTCACACATGCATCACTATGTTTAGTATGTATGTTTCTTGCCTTCAGGATGAGTGGCCATAACGACGGCTGCTGAAGCATCGCTGAAAGGTCCCGCTCCGGTCTTGGTGATGCAGCCCACCCTGAACGCGTAGGAGGCTCCTCTAGGGAAGTCCTTCACCACATAGCAGCTGTCAGTCACCTCCTCCGACAGGACCGTCCACTCCCCACCTGAGGAGACACGGAAGTCTGAGATCCTACTGCACATTCTAAGATGAAAACTCTCTTTTCCAGCCTGTGTGCACAAACATCTGGAGTGTCTACCAACACACACACACTGTGGAACAAGACACCACATGTGTCTCCACTTCCTGTGTCACATGCAGGCTTATTAGAATACATCTGAGTATCTCCACCAACGCCTTGAGAACTACTTTTGCAATTTTTCTTGCTAAAACTTTGTTTCAGACAATAAGTGTTTTTGAACATTAAAGCATGCAAACATCTTCTTATAGAAACCCAAAATACAAGTATGAACCTGAAAACAAGAGCACGTGTCCCCTTTAATGCTCCAGCAGTAGATTCATGCATCAGTGAAATCAGTGATACGGTTAAAACATTTATTGTTGAGGTCAATTTGAGAGTAAAATAGAAATATACAGCTGTGAATTAAGTAAAGAAAGAAAAACCTAAATTCAGTATCGACTGACAGCAGAAATGCTTAATTGTTCTGGCTCTGTGTCCAGAAGACTTTTAGTTAAGACTGTCTCCTTTCCCTTTTATCTCCACACCCATCTTCTTCCAGCCAATCAGCTCCTTCCCGTCACCCTGAGCTTCTCCACCCATCTCTCCACCTGCACCTCATCCCTCGTCAGATTAGTTTGTATTTCAGTTTAGTCTTTGTTGGATTCTTGGTTTTGTTCTGTGGTTATCAGTTTTGCCTTCTTTACACAGACCGTGAATATAGATTCCTTTTTCTATAAGTTCCCTGCAGTGTCCTTCTCCACTCGATTTTTAATAATGCAAAAGCTCTAAATTTAAGGAATTTATCTTTCATTATGAAACAGTTTTTTTGTGCTTCTGTAAGCAAATAGATTTTATATTTCAGTAACAGGAGCTTTCACAGTTGTCCAACACAAACAACTAATTTGTTTCCCTTTAACACAAACCACTAACTGTGCTGTGTTTGCTCTGTGAACTCACCCTCTGTGCAGTACTGCACACAGTAGGTGACAGGCTCACTGGACTGCACTGGTTTCCAAACCAGCAGGACTCCACCGCCATCTAATTGGAGCACTTCAGCCTTGTTGGGACGGACCAGCAGATCTGGAGATGATGGAGTGGAACAAACATACACAGCCAGGATCATAGCAAAATAATAATCACAGGTTTTCAGGTCATTTTGGAGCAGAAATACATGATCTACAGAATATACTTTATTCTTTACCTTTGTTCTTTTTGAATGCAGGTATTTTGAAAGAAGGCAAGAGTTTGGAGGCCCTCTTTTTAGGACTCTCAAGACCGCTGCTACGATGCCTTTCAGGTGGGATGGGAGCTGATCCTTTAACTATGGGCGCTGTTATAAAAGACAAATCAAAAAGGGAAAACAAAATAACATAACTGAGACAGGTGACAGCTATGGTTCATTCACACTCACACACCGTTGGCCATCGGAAGCAATTTGAGGTTCAGTATATTGCCCAAGGACACTTTACCATGCTGACTGCAGGGGCTGGGGATTGAACCACTAACCCTCCAACAGGTGGACGACCCACTCTACCTCCAGTGACCTTTGACCTTTGACCACCAAAATCTAATAATCTCCTGGAGTCCAAAATTGAAGAAATTCCCTCCAGGTGTTCCTGAGAGATCGCGTTCACGAGAATGGGACAAACATACGGGCAAGCCGAACATAATGCCTGATAATAGAATATATATATATATATATATATATATATATATATATATATATATATATATATATATATATGTATATATATATATATATATATAATATCTCACCTCCTTTACTGACATCCTCATTACTGGAAGACCTGGAAAACAGTTTGGTCAGGCTGGAGGCTGAAGCTCTCATTTTCTTCCTCAGGGACATGGTGGGAGTATCTGGCTTCATGATCTCTCCTAGTGTGGGTCCTAACGCTGCATTGTCCAGCTGGGAGTATGAATGTCCGGTCCAGGACTGCCTGCGGAAGATCTTCAGCAGCCCGCCCCCCAGCTTGGGGGACTTTCCTGTAGGTGGCAGAACTTCTAGGACCGGAGCGGATGCATGCCTTTGGAGGCCACCGCCCTGCTTCTTGTCCTTGGCCCTGGGAGGCCTCTCTGGAGCCTGCAGAGAAGAGAGGCTGGGACTGGGGCTCGCTGCTAGTAGGGTCCCCGGCCGACCTCTGATGGTTGCGCATAAATTGGGGTTGGAGTGGGTGCGGTTGCGAGGCGGTGCCTGGGGAAGCGAACTCCTAGGTTTAACCTCTTGAAACGAGCATGGGGATTGGGAAATGAGAGGCTCCCCTTGGTCATCATACCCTTCACTCTCTCCTGATCTGCATCTGCCTCTGAGATGACCATGACTCAGCTCCTCATAGGAGCCGAGTCTACTTGAAGACTCGGAGCCACCATGCTCCAAAATAGACGATTCAGCCAGAGACCCCTGGGAGCCAGCGAAGGTGTCGCCCGCTGCCTGCGGATCCAGCCTGGAGCTCCTTCTGTCTCCAGCAAGGAGGCTTGGAACAGAAGAGCCACCTAGCGTGCGAGTCCCTTGTATTGGCGCGACAGAGCCTCTTCTTCTTGGGGGTCGCCGAGGGCTCGGGATTACCAATAACTTACTCCCTGCCACTTCATCATCGGTCAAATCTTCCTTCAGACTTTGAGAGCCTTCTTCTTCTTCTTCTTCACCAGACTTTGTGTGCTTGGGGGAGCTGGGAGATCGTCGAGAGTACTCGTCAAGAGACCTGCTCCTCCTGTGAGGGGGTACGTTGGTGTGGGCGAGGCTAACCCCACTGTCAAATGAACAGGACTTCTGCATCATAGGCTGGACCGATCCCCGTCTCTGGCCACGATTGGTCTCCGTGTCATCCTCCACGTATTCAATAAGAGGCTCGTTGAGACGTCCTGAAAAGCTTCTCCGGAGCGGTTTGCGGCCTCTCTCCTGCTTCTTGGCCTTGAACTTGTCCCGTAACGTCATGTGTCTTGCAGACATGGGTGAAAGCTGATGAGAGGTGCTGTAGAAAGTGCTTCGGATGACGCTGCCACGAGGGATACGACCTCCGTCACTGCCTGAACCCTCATCCCCATCGGATAGGTAGAGAGATTGACTGCTGTCCTTGCTGAACCTGCGCTCCCTCTGAGGTGTCTGTTGGGACGACACGTCTGAAGACGCAACTGACTGCCTGCTCATACTCCGCTCTAGGACACTCATCCTTCCTACCAACTCTACATCCTCCTCTTCCTCCCCTAATGTCACTTCCTCTTCCGCATCTAAGTGCAGTTTGGCAAAAGACTTCGGGATCTGGTCTCTCTCCGTTAAAGGATCGTAGTCCTCCTCAGTTTCTTCCTCCTCCTCCTCCTCCTCCTCCTCCTCCTCCTCTTCAGTCGGGCTGTAGTGCTGGAAAAAGTCCCAGGAGTCAGCTTCATCATACTCGGAGGAGGATCCACTGCTCAGAGAGGTGCTGCTGTGTTCCTGGGGCTCGCGGGGCACGGTCACTGCAGTCTCTCTGAGAGGAGCGTCCAGCAGCTCGGAGATAAGCCTCAACGTGAGAACTGACCCAATGCAAGTCAGAGAACGCTGGGGAGAAAGATGGGAGAGATACCGGTGAAGACAGATTTAGAAAATATGTTTTATTTTAAGGACATTATATGATCTACTGGGAATTCATATTAAAGTTTGTAAACATTGCAATAAACCAGTTAGTACTTCCTTAAGTAACCCACCTGCCATTTCCTTTTAGAGATGAAGATCTTCAAAGTCTTTGTGTTGATTTCATCCGTATCTTCTCCTGCGTGTTCGTCCTGTGAACACAGTTACAAAGATGTGTGTGGTTAGTTGTGTTCCTAAGTTACAGTCGTATGTTTTTGAAAACAGTAAAGCTCTATTGTGCTGTGCATCCTCTCACCTGCAGCCACTCGTGGCTCAAGCACTCAAAGGCAGATGGTCTCTTCCTGGGTAGAGGAAAGTCAGACTTGTGTTATGTTGCACCATGAAACACGTAATAGTGTTGTTAGTGTATTAACATTAAATCATTCGACTCCTTTATGCTCATTTCTCACATGAAATGGGACTTTAAATGGAAAAATATGAGAAAGATTATTATTTATTTATTTTGGAAGGTTTTTGTTGCATGTCGAAATTTCGAGAATACAGTCAAACTTTCAGTATTAGTACATAAGGGAAAAATAAGAGAGGCAGATTTGTTAATTTATTTTGCATTTCAAGAATACATTTGAAATATTGAGAATAATGTTGAAATGTTCAAAATAAATTTAAAATGTTCAGAATAAAGTATTGCAGCGTAAGCAATAATGAAACTGGTTCCTACTCTGGATCTGGCTGAAGGAGCATGTGGAGAAAGTTCTGGGCCTCGGGGCTCCTGTACGTGACATCCGGGGCGTCCCAGTTCAGGGTCCCCTCCCCCACCCTCAGCAGTGTAGCGCGGTCCGTCTCACCCGCAAAAGGGCATCGGCACAGCAGACTATCAAGATAAAGTGTGATGTAAATAGTCAACAGAGGTCATATGCACAGCTTTTAGATAAACTGTAGAGTGAATATTTTTGAGAATATTATCAGTGATACATACCATATATGGGCGATAACACCCACAGACCTAGAGGAGAGAATAAGAGATATTAATGTGTGCTGTAAGAGGAACAGGTCTAGAGAGAAACCAATTAACCAATTAGCAGTTAAACTCACCAAATATCCGCGGCCACAGTAACCGGTTCTTGGTGAACAATCTCAGGGGCGACAAACTCTGGCGTACCAAACATGCTGTATTGGTGTCTGGACATGTCTATTTCCTGGCAGAAGCCAAAGTCACAGATCTTGATCTCATCTCTGGGCGGATAAACCATGAGGATATTATCAGGCTGAAGGGAGAAGCCATTAAAAGGGAGTTAAGAATCGCTTTTTAAAATAACGACAACGTCAATAATGGACCAGAAATCTCACTTTAATGTCCAGGTGCAAAATGTTCATGCTGTGAATGTGACCAACTCCTTCCAGGATTTGCTGGATGTATGACTGAACCTGCAATAAAGTAAAGAATATTAGTCAAGAGACAAATTATATCTGCAAGATATGAATCATTGTTGTAGGGAAAAAATGTAAGCTTGCACCTCTCTCTCCGACACTGATCCTCTCAGTAATAAATGGTCCAGAAGTCCATGAGAACAGCAGCTAGAAATGGTGTTAAAGAACTCGTAACTTAATACTAATCAAACGCAACGGACTAAGTCTACTGTGAGCGAAAAATTATAGAGATTATATGCACTGACGCTAAAGGTAAAACAACATCCTGCAACATGGCTGTCGTTTGTAGGGGAAACTGCAAATCCGGGACTGAAAAACAGTAAATTATCTGCTTAAATTACAGTCAGCTGGACTCGACAAAGATCCATCTAACTTACCAAAGAACGGGTTCATGGACGTTGACTTGTGGCCAATAATGGTGTTTTCTGACATTAATATGTACCTGATTCTGACGCCGGGGAAATGCACAAAACAAAGACAAAAGCTTCAAAGCTTAATTGGTCGTAATTCAATGCAGGATTTGTTGACGAAATGAGTGTTATTTTATTACACCTTTTATTTTGAAAACTGTAAAACAAACGGCTCATCATGATGGAGGTTTTTAAATTAATGCTGACAAGAACGTAACAGTTGCACAGAATATAAATGAAAGATGATACATATTTAAATAATTAGTAGTCAAAATCGTATATACCCAAAAATCTAACATACCTGACGCAAAATGTCAACCGCAAATCCACGTTTCACTGGATTCAACTGGATTCTAGTTGTTTCTGTGAATTACAACGATCCATTTGCTTCTCTTTTCTTTCGGCCTCAAGTTCTTGTTGAATCTATCTGTACAGTCATCTGCATCTTTCCCATCTTAGACGTATTTCTTGTGTTATGCCCTCTATTGTAGCGTTTAACAGGAAGGATACATTTCTGTGATCAGCACCAGAGTGCGTCTGGTGCAGAAGAAGTCCAGCAGACAGGCCACTCTAGGGTGAGCCAGGCGGGACAGCAAGTCCCTCTCCTGGAAAGCCCGGGTCCGAGTGCTGCTCCGCAGAGGCAGAAACTTTGCAGCAAACACTTCTCCTGTTCGTCTGTGGACGACACGCTTCACCACCCCAAAGGTTCCCCTAAAACCCAGAGAGATGATGCGGATCATATCAAACCTTAACAGGGCTCAAGGTGAGACTACATTATTATCAACTGCAGGTTCACCTTCCAATTTCCTCATGGACATCATAGACGGAGAATAACTTTCTCCTCTTCCCGAGCTCCACCTCTCTCTCCTGGCACTCCAGTGGGCCTGCAGAGAAAAACAAAACCTGTGAATAAAACAGGTCCAGTACTTGGACCAACATCAAGCATCGCTGTCGTCTCACCTTCCTCCACCGTCAGCTCCACCTGGCACGAGGCATGGCCAGAGTCATTGTAGGCGAAGCAGGTGTACACGCCGCCGTCCTCCCCCTCGGGGCACACTATGGTCACTGAGCAGCGGGCTCCATGCTGAACTATCTCTACATTATCATCGGCTGCAAGCTCCTCTCCATCCTCCAATCACAGAAGAAAGAGAAACGTCTTAGTAGTGAGAGCTACCAGGTCCACAAATACTGTTAAAACCGTTGACTTGTGAACTCTAAAAACAATATAATGCACTCCTGAGACGAACATATGATCTTATTTTATGCTTCATTCTCAGAAGACGCAGTGTAAATGCACACTGTTTAGTATTTTACAAGAAGAAAACATAAGCTAGAGAGAGACGGGGTATGCATTACTTATCTGTAACATTTATGGTACCACTTTTGGTTAAATATACATAAAATAATATATACAAAAGTAACTTGCATGGTAGGAATATGATATTTTTTTCTATCATCTAAATTAAATCACAACCAAGCGTCAACCTCCAGGTCTCATAAGTGAAGCCAATTCAGAAGAGTCTTAAACCTGCATTCTCTGTAACATGCAGCAGGGGGCGACTCCTCTGGTTCTATAGAAGTCTATGATCAAATGTTTCTACTTCTCTGTAACCTCCAGCAGGAGACTCCTCTGGTTGTATATAAGTCTATGAGAAAATGTTTCTATTTCTCTGTAACTTCCAGCAGGAGACTCCTCTGGTTGTATAGAAGTCTATGAGAAAATGTTTCTACTTCTCTGTAACCTCCAGCAGGAGACTCCTCTGGTTCTATAGAAGTCTATGAGAAAATGTTTCTATTTCTCTGTAACCTCCAGCAGGAGACTCCTCTGGTTGTATAGAAATCTATGAGAACATGTTTCTACTCCTCTGTAACCTTCATCAGGGGGCGACTCCTCTGGTTGTATAGAAGTCTATGAGAAAATGTTTCTCCTTCTCTCTTGATTTATTACCTCAGTAACATTTTCCTGATGAGTTTATGTCTCAATCTGTAGTTTCAAGTCTTCTTCAACATGATGTTCATTTAGTAACTTCTGGAAACATTTACAGTAAAATAGAGGATAAAGCAGCGTCTCTTTAGGGCGGGGCTACCTGTGATTGACAGGTCACTATCATGGTGTTGTCCGGTTTAATTGTTGTGCATGTTTTCGTCTTACAACTTTAACTCTTTCACAGTTTGTGTTTTCAGTTAATTTTGGTGGCATACAAATGTCTTGTTCAGTGTTTGGTTTTACTAAGCGCCCCCCCCTCTCGTGTCACTGCTGGTTATAAAAAAACAAGATGGCGACGGCCAAAACGTCAAACTCGAGGCTTCAAACCGTCCACACACCAATGACTTCATATATACAGTCCTTGGTCACAACCCAGCTACCCCGAGATCTTCCAGCAACCAACGCTTCAGGTGGAAACCTGTGATCTACTGTGCTCCTACCTTGTACCACTGTACAGTCGGGGTTGGTCTCCCAGTGATGATGGCAGTGAATGTTGCTGGTGTTCCCGGATCCACACACAGATCCTCAGCAGGTACCTGGATGGAGGGAGGAGCTGAGCAGGAGATAAGATCAGTTAGTAATCACACATCATGTATGATTGAAGTCATACTCTTGTGCTACAGTGACAAACAACTTAACTTTAATCATTATGGAGTAAATGTTGATCGCACAATGTGGTTGTAGAATAACGACAATAATACCGTCTGTGATTTCCTGCATTTGCTCTGAGATGTAGATTTCCTCCTCCTCCAGGTACAGAGGCTGCAGCACCACCTGATCCATGGATGTCGAGGCAGGAGCCGCATCTTCAGTACATTCAGCTCTGGAAACAAAGATAAGATTTTACTACTGATGATTCCAGAGAAAAATCTACTCACAAACCTTATTTACGGATTCTATGACTTTTACCTTTTTATCACTGAGTTCTAATGTTGGGATGAAGTCCAGACGGACAAGTCCGGAGTCCTAAACTTTGTCATAATGTGTCTCCATATGTACTTTTCAACCTACTCGTTCTGAAAAATGCTATTTGTTTGTTTGTTGACTTGTTTTTGCACGTGAACAAAATTATCTTTGGTATAATTCTTTCCAACTGCCGTTCAGTAACTTAGTTCTTCATGGTTCTCTTGATTGGACAAAGCGGATCTGCGTAATAAACGTTGGGAATGAATTACGTTAACCTGAGATGTAAATGAAGAGATTTATGGTACAAATGTTGGGCGCGGGGGAAGGCATCAAGCATTTCCAAGTCAAAAGTCTCAAGTCATTGGTGTTAAAGTCCGAGTCGTGCAACAAATCTGACTCTTAGACGTTGGAAATCAGCGCAATTCTTTTCAAATTGTGGGGATAATTCCTCCCTAACTTCCTCATTAAATCAACCAACCAGAGAGAAAATGAGGCTGATGCCTGTTCAACTTCACAGTGAGGTTAAAACATCAGTGTTCGAGGCTCTAAACTTACTGTTCAGGGTGTTCAGGAGGAAACAGCATCTTCGCGATGGAGGTCGGACTGAAATCAGTCTGCAGCCATTTCTTCACAAAGGCAGTGGACCATCCCTCTGAGTCTGCATCTATGGAAACCAAAATACCACTCAGCACGAAATAAGGGACACTTAAAATACTGAGGAATTATTATGCTGCACTTTATTGAATCATTGGAAAAGGAAAAGGTACATTACCTTACATACCGGGATCAGTAATAATGCATTTCTTACCGTACGTGAGGCTTTAACCCACTAACCAACACATCAACATGAGCGTATGCCCTCCTGCACGGGGTAAAGGCAACACCTGCCCAGCACATGACCATCTTGTTGTTCGTAGAAGTGAAGAGTTAGCTGGACATGCGTTGGCAAGAGGAGAAAGGGGAATGCTGAGTGGTTATTGGTTATCGTGACAATGATGATTTACATGGAACGGTCCATGTGAGGAACTTCCTGCTTTAGGAATAGTAGAGGGAAGATGGAAAAACATGAAGGTTACAGACGATGGAAGGGCAAACATAGTGAACTGCTGTCAAAACCCCCCAAATAATGTGCTGCAGGAAGGAGTTTCTGGTTCGGTGCCTGGTGGTTAACACTAACTTAAGATATTAAAACCTTTTAAATACATTAAATACATCAGTAAATCCCATCAACATCTAAGAGTTCTGCTGAATTTGGATGAAAATAATTATATTATTTTTACTGACCCTACGGTAACGGCCGTAAAGGAATAGATACGGTCATGATCCTGGCTTTTAGTTTTTCTGTTTCCTGTTTTACTTTGTAAGGAAACTCACCCTGTGTCTTTTTACTTCCTGTCTTTGTATGTGATCCCGCCTTATGTGATTGTTTGCCCCGCCCTGATTTGAGCCTCCTGTCTGATCACCTGCTGCCCGTGTGTTTGCCTCCTCCAGCTGTTCTTGTGATTAGTGTCTGTGTATATATACTTATGTATACCTGTGTTTGTATAACTGTGTTTGTATACCTGTGTGTGTATACCTGTGTGTGTATACCTGTGTTTGTATAACTGTCTTTGTATACCTGTCTGTGTATACCTGTGTGTGTATACCTGTGTTTGTATAACTGTGTTTGTATACCTGTGTGTATACCTGTGTGTGTATACCTGTGTGTGTATACCTGTGTTTGTATAACTGTGTGTGTATACCTGTGTGTATACCTGTGTGTGTATACCTGTGTGTGTATACTTGTGTTTGTATACCTGTGTTTGTATAACTATGTTTGTATGCCTGTGTGTATACCTGTGTGTGTATACCTGTGTGTGTATACCTGTGTTTGTATAACTATGTTTGTATACCTGTGTTTGTATAACTGTGTGTGTATACCTGTGTGTGTATACCTGTGTGTGTATACCTGTGTTTGTATAACTATGTTTGTATACCTGTGTTTGTATAACTATGTTTGTATACCTGCATGTGTATACCTGGGTGTGTATACCTGTGTTTGTATAACTGTGTTTGTATACCTGTGTTTGTATAACTATGTTTGTATACCTGTGTGTGTATACCTGGGTGTGTATACCTGTGTGTGTATACCTGTGTTTGTATAACTGTGTTTGTATACCTGTGTGTGTATACCTGTGTGTGTATACCTGTGTGTGTATCCCATTGTTCCTTGTCGGTTCAGCGTCTATGTTTCCTCGTGTGGTCGTTCCCTCTGTGTTTATCACTGCATTGGTTTGTCCTGTTTTCTGTTACCTTCGCAGTTTAGTTTTTATATATATATATATATATATATATATATATATATATATATATATATATATATATATATATATATATATATATATATATATATATATATATATATATATATATATATATATTATATAGTTTTGTGTTGTAATCAGCTTTGTTTATTAAAGCTCTCTTTATGTTTGCATCCTGCCTGCTGTGTGCACTGAGCTCGGCTTGACAGATGAACCGCTACATGATATGAGGCAGTAACTCGTCTCTGCAGTTAAACTGCTGCTGTTAGTTTCTGGCAGCTCCACCTTTCAGACTAATGCAGGAACATTAATCTCGTGTGAACCCATGCCCTCTGTGGAAAGTGGAAACATGATGAAAAACACAAAAAACATTCCATACAATAAATGTATTGATGTCTTTTCATGGGTGAGGATGCTGAGAGGTGCAGTATGGTGTGTATGTTGGAGCCACTCGATCCCGCAGGGTTATGGAAACTATTGTTTGACTTCTCACATGACTAACATTAACTCTCAAATCAAAAGCACTTTAATGTTGCAGCTGGTAAAGGAGTTTATTTTTTAAACTATATATTAGTGTTGATAGTGGAATCAAATAAATATCAATCAAATAAATATCAAATATCAAATAAAAGTACAATATATACCTCTGAGTACAAGTCTAAAGTAGCAGGAAATGAAAATACTCAAAGCACAAGTACCTCAAAATTGTACTTAAATAGAGTACTGAAGTAAATGTACTTAGTTACTGTCCATCTCTGAGGTAAACTAGAAAATACATTTACTCAAATAGAAATACAAGAAATATATTAAAAAGCTCGTCCGCACCTCGATATAAAACGATGCACTTTATTCCATAAACCTGAGGATCAAGTGACAGCTGGTAGTTGTGATGTGAGTGTGTGTGAGTGTGTGTGATGATGTGAGTGTGTGTGAAATGGAGGAAAAAAGGTAAATGTGAGTCAAATCTCAAAATGGCATCAGCTGGATAGAATGGATGAGTGGTAGTGGTTGAGACTGAAGAGATGTCATGTGATGAAGTAAAAGTGATGAAAGTGAAGGACAATGGCATGTGCTTCATCCCTCAAACAGCTGAGCCAGTGGAAGTGAAAGCCTCTCTGTGGGTTTGTGTGGAGGATCGTTACCTGCAGCTCTGGCGTCCTACCTTTAGGTTGTAAGTCCTGCGGATGGTCGCCCTCGAGGTCCAGCGGCGGCACATACGCGGGGCAGAGCCCGGCCTTGCACTTGATGCAGCCGAACTCATTCCAAAGCTAAACGACACAAAACGAGACGTATCTTACAGATGTCTGGTACAAAGGACTCTGACTGTAATCTGACTTTATGGATACGTTTTATACCTCACACTCATACTGTCCAATATCCGCCTCCGTGGCACGGACGACCGTCAGACACAAGATTCCACTGCGAGCGTCGTTCAGGATGAAGTGTTTCTGCTGGTCAGTCAACTCGCTGCCATCTTTCAACCACCTGCAGAACACAAATCACAATCAGACGTTTACTGCCAGGTACGTCTTCACGTCACAATATGATGCAGCAACTCGAGCGGTTACTTCTGCTGACGTACCTGACCCGTGGTAAAGGAGTGGTGAGTGTGGAGCAGGTGAACTGTATATCCTCTCCTTCTAAAAGACAAGCGCTCTCCAGCCGACACACAAATCTGGGTGGAGCTGGAGAGAAGAAGAAGAAATGCATTAAAATGTCAGCTGACGTCACTTTCCCAGAGGAACTAAGAGGCAACATGGCTGCAAACGATGAAAGTAAAAGCAGTTGGACTCGACAGAGATCCTCACAACTTACTAAGAACCAGAGTAATTACATCACAGTTCATTTAGCTGAAGGTTTTGTCCAAAGTGACAATAAGTGCAAACAATCATGAGGATACAACTCCGAACAGCAAGAATCATAGAAGTGCAACATACAGAAAAAATATATTTTTTAAATTGGCCGAGGTGAAGTCGAGGTTTGTTTTCAGTCTGCAGAAGGTGTGAAGACTTCCTGCTGACCTGACATCAATGTGGAGCTCCTTCCAGGACAGCAAACCGGCGGTTTTATTTGAGGTGTATCAGGGTCCCACTCGCAGTGAGGGAGCAGCGAGCCGATTGGTCGATGCAGAGCGAGGTGAGCGAGCTGAGGTGTGAGCATTGCATGTCTATGTACCTGATCTTGACGCCATGAGGCAAACTGAAGCCTCGACGTTTGCTCGTACGTCAAGGTGGGATTTGTTGACGAAAGGACACTATTTGAATATTCTGCTTTTATGTGTCCAGGTTTCTATTTGTGAAACTGTAAGCTAGCTTTGTTGTAGCTAACGCTGCCACTCAGTGCAAACCCTCTATACACCAATAATGGAAGTTATAGTTCTTAGTAGTTTAGTATTATTAGTAGTATCAGTAGTTATAGTCGTAGTGATAGTATTACTAGTAGATCTAATTGGTCATATTAGTAGTAGGTAGAATTAATACTAGTATTATAAACTACAATAGCAGCAGCAGTAGTAGCTGTAGTATGTATCCCTGCATGTGCGGCTCCCAGGGTTTAGATGTATCCACAGACTCACCGCACACCACAACCTTAGCCAGAGTCCCAGCACTGCCCATGGGGCTGGCAGCGTAGCAGGCGTACTGCCCAGAGTCCTCCGCGGTCAGGCTGTCCAGGATGAGGCTGCAGCTGCCGGCCCGGTCTGCAGTGATGATGTGACGGGGGTCGTCCTCTAAAGGAAGGCCGTCTGAGGGGCGGGAACATCAGTCAAACTACGCCTGAATATCTTATATTTGGATTAATTAAGGTAAAAAACAAACATGTTTTAATAAGACTGTTCGGACCTTTGAGCCAGCTGACCAGCGGTTTGGGCGATCCTGAGACTTTACAGGTCAGTTTGATCGTCTGTCCGATCTTTGTGGTGCAGTCAGACAGCAGAGACTCGAACACTGGTGGGCCTGTCGAGAGAAACACAGATACAGAAAGTAATCACATTGTTATGCCGTATTAATTACATAAAAAAAGGGAGAAAGGTCATTTTTACACACTTTCTTTCATCTGCAAGGACATTTCTCAGGATATAAAAAAGGTTCGACCTTCAACAAGAGAAACAGAACAAAAGACAAAGAGACGAAAACTTTATTTCTCCTGAAGCATCGAAAGAGTTCAGAATATAAAAGTCAGTGTAATACTTTACTCAACTGGAGGTATTAGTGCCCCCAGGGGTACATTGCAGTACTGCAGGGGGCAATATTAGTTATGCTGAATGACATCAAGAAAAAGTATTTGTGGTTGAAACTTTGCAGCTGAAAACAATGTTTCTCACTAACTCGTCAGTGCAACAAACGATCCCGTCTACTATAAGTGTTATTGCATGATTGCACATTTAGTGAAGGATTCTGAACGTTGCAAATGAAGCATTTAAGTGTTTTTCAGTTACAAGGTCAGTTAGTAAATCAGTAAATCAGTAAATCAGACACAGATGGTGCAGCGCCGCTTTGTGAGTTTCTCTCACAGTTTGCAAGACACTGCTTTAACTCTTGTGGTAATTCTAAGAAAAAAGAAAATACTTGATAGTTTTATGCTTCACTGTCGAAACACTCACTGTTGGTGGGCAGGCTGGAGCGCTGCTGCAGCTCCTTCAGGTCCTTCAGCCAGGAGAGCTTCACCAGGGCGGAGTGGCCCTGCAGCCGGAGCCTCCGCACGGAGCCCCTGTGCTCGTGCCACAAGCCCCAAGACTTCTCGTCTCCGCCCACAGACTCCTTTATCTCCACATCGTTCAGCTGGAAGGAAACAGGGAGAGAGAGAAGAGGGAATGTCCTCACATGTGGCCAGAGATGGGGAGTCAACAGTAACTTATACATGATAATAAAACATCAGAATCAGAACACATCTCACCTTCATTTTGTTCTTGAAGCTGAAGGTGTCTCTGGTCATGCTGGAGTCTCGCTTCACTTTACACAGCACAACACACTCCCTGAAGAGGAACACTTGTCTCTGATGCCCTCTGGAGGCCGACTTCATGTCTGGAGATTCCTCCCACACTGTGAAGACGCCCTGAAGGCAGCACACAGGCTTTTATCAGAGCGCACATTTCACCCTGGTGACTGTATTTGTGACAGAGACATGAGGGAAGTTGAAGGAAGACGACTCCTTTAGGAACAAAGTTAATTTACTGTTTTCTTATTTCAGGATGTCTTCCTCCAACAAACTTGCTAAATGTGGCTTTAGCTAATAACACTAAAGGACATCTTCCTCTACTGTGTTTACAGTGTTGTGGAACACTTCTCAGTGAATCAGTGCTGCAACCTGCTCACACAAAAGACACACATTTAACTTTAACTTGGTAAAAGTTAAAACTCATTTCAGCTCAACTTTTGCTAAAAACCTCTTTTATGTTCATACTTGACCCAGAGATGAAATCATCTGTAGTCACCTGTCGGACGGGCTCGCCCAGGGCGATGAGAGGAGCCGGGTAGTTCTCGATGAGGGACACCTGGTGCAGGTTGTCGGACCTCCAGGGCAGACAGGACACCATGGAGAAGGTGTCCTCCAGGAGACAGCAGCTCTGCCCACTTTTAGCTTTGTTCTTGATCAGCTCCTGCCAAGAGCGTCTGTATTTACATCTCATTCAGCCGACACTCAAGGAGAGACTCGAATATGTGCTGCAAACTTAAATGCTTAGTGTTCCATTAGAATCAGGCTTTGTGTAATATATTTCAGGCATTACGTTTATGATCACACATTTAAACAGTGTTCTGACCTTCAGTAAAGCCTGGTAGGTTTGAATCCTCTCCACAGGGCGCTGGAGGAAGGTGAGGACGTCCATGACAGGAGCCTCAGACTCACCCGATTCTGGCAACTCCTGAAGTGCAATGAGGGACATGTTAAAGGAAGAGTTCGTTCGTATCAGTTCCTCCCTGTGAGACCTTAAGTTCTTGCAGAAAGGTTTGTTTTTCTCTCACGCCTCCACGGTGGACAAAGAATCCAAAAGGGAGAAAAGTCTTGATGAATTGAAGTAAAAGGAGTTTTTGATTGCGTGCACCTCTGAGGTGAAGTAAGAGCATGAGAGAGAAACTACAGGAGAGGACCTGATGTACAAAAGATCATTTCTGTGGGTGAATTATTCCTTTAAAGAACATTTAATCAGTTGTAATGATTTTGTGAATACTTTGAAATACTGTTGGACAGCCTTGTCAGAGACGCAGGTTTCTGCTTGTGCCTGTCCCACCATGTAGTGAAGATACTTCTCAAAGTCCTCAGCGTGTGTGATGAGGTGCACGGCCACGTCGTCGTCTGTGGCACACTGTCTGAGCCCGGGGAGGATGGACCTGAGGAGAACAACGTCAACGCCACACTCAGTTTCACAGCAGAGGACACACATCAGGAAGCATCTCGCAGACAACCAAGTCATTCATTCAGTTCCATTCTTGGGTCATGTTTCCATTCAAAATTGATTTTTGATCCAGGAGCTCATTTCAGAATCTCCTCCAGTCGCTAAAAAAAGCTAATTACAGCATGAAAGTAGATTAAAGAGTGTTTAAAATTATGGAGTTTTTATATCTGAATAAGTTATATTAACAGATTGCAACGATGTAAACACACAAAGTCAAACCTGAGACAAAAAGTTACATTTATTGATGCTAAACTTGCACAAATAAACAAGATTCGTTTTGTTATTTCAAGGAGAAAAAGTTCAAGTTTTAGTAAAAATTAAAATGTTTCCTGTTAAATAAATAAAATGTAAAAATATAAAATGTTTTATTTCTCAGAGATTTGCCAATAAAAACAGTTATATTACACAAAATAACACAAAAATGTCGATTTATTTCAGCAATATCTATCGATTTTTCCCTCCAAAATGATGAATAAGGTCATTTTGTGGGTAACATGGTTTGATAATTATGTATTATTTATTAATGCATTCATTAAGTCGTGTCCTCACCTCTCGTGCAGAAGCACGATGTCCTTGATGTTCCTGAAGACGATCTCCTTCTGGCTGAGGACGTTGACGGGGACGTGACGGCTGCAGTCCAGATAGTTCAGCTGGTGAGACGTGAACATCTTCATCTCCTTCACAAACTCCTCTTCTCCGTCAATCAGACCTTGGATCAGTTGGCTGAAGATAAAGTGAAGTTAATGCAGATTACATGTGATTAGAGTTTATTTTTTACATCTGAGATTTGTTATTTGAACAAATAAGTTATCAAGATTCTGAAAGGAATAACAGATAGTAGAGATAATAATACACATACATATAAATAATGAATATAATTACAAATCTTTATCCAATAACAATAGTTTCCGTGTGATCGTCACAGTATATTTACAGTGACACACTACAGGTGAACAGGGTCATACATGTTGTACACACTACAGGTGAACAGGGTCATACATGTTGTACACACTACAGGTGAACAGAGTCATACATGTTGTACACACTACAGGTGAACAGGGTCATACATGTTGTACACACTACAGGTGAACAGAGTCATACATGTTGTACACACTACAGGTGAACAGAGTCATACATGTTGTACACACTACAGGTGAACAGAGTCATACATGTTGTACACACTACAGGTGAACAGAGTCATACATGTTGTACACACTACAGGTGAACAGAGTCATACATGTTGTACACACTACAGGTGAACAGAGTCATACATGTTGTACACACTACAGGTGAACAGAGTCATACATGTTGTACACACTACAGGTGAACAGAGTCATACATGTTGTACACACTACAGGTGAACAGAGTCATACATGTTGTACACACTACAGGTGAACAGAGTCATACATGTTGTACACACTACAGGTGAACAGAGTCATACATGTTGTACACACTACAGGTGAACAGAGTCATACATGTTGTACACACTACAGGTGAACAGAGTCATACATGTTGTACACACTACAGGTGAACAGAGTCATACATGTTGTACACACTACAGGTGAACAGAGTCATACATGTTGTACACACTACAGGTGAACAGAGTCATACATGTTGTACACACTACAGGTGAACAGGGTCATACATGTTGTACACACTACAGGTGAACAGAGTCATACATGTTGTACACACTACAGGTGAACAGGGTCAAACATGTAACTAACAGATATCATGAAGCTTCCCCACTTCATGACTCACATCAACACAAGTTTATATTACAAGTGTTCATGTTTAAATATAAACATTATGGAACTGATATCATGAAACTTCATTCCTCACATTAAAGCTTCGATGTGAAACTCGACTACAGAATCTGATCCTGCGTTTGTATCTGAGTTGTAGTACTTTGTTATATTGTTGTGTACTCTGATTGGTACTTTATATTTAGTCTTGTATTCTACAGCTTTATATCATCGAGTGCTGAGAAGTATATTAACTGTGTACTTTTACTGCTGTGCAAAATCTATATCTAACAGCAGCTCAAAATAACACTGAGCAGCCGATAGTACTGAAGTATTACTGTAGTATTTATACTGTACTGAAGTATTACTGTAGTATTTATAATGTACTGAAGTATTACTGTAGTATTTGTACTGAAGTATTACTGTAGTATTTATACTGTACTGAAGTATTACTGTAGTATATATACTGTACTGAAGTATTACTGTAGTATTTATAATGTACTGAAGTATTACTGTAGTATTTGTACTGTACTGAAGTATTACTGTAGTGTTTGTACTGTACTGAAGTATTAAAGTAGTATTTATACTGTACTGAAGTATTACTGTAGTATTTATACTGTACTGAAGTATTACTGTAGTATTAGTACTGAAGTATTACTGTAGTATTTATACTGTACTGAAGTATTACAGTAGTATTTATACTGTACTGAAGTATTACTGTCGTATTTGTACTTGTACTGAAGTATTACTGTAGTATTTATACTGTACTGAAGTATTACTGTAGTATTTATACTTGTACTGAAGTATTACTATAGTATTTGTGCTTGTACTGAAGTATTACTGTAGTATTTGTGCTTGTACTGAAGTATTACTGTAGTATTTGTACTTGTACTGAAGTATTACTGTAGTATTTGTACTTGTACTGAAGTATTACTGTAGTATTTGTACTTGTACTGAAGTATTACTGTCGTATTTATACTGTACTGAAGTATTACTGTAGTATTTGTACTGAAATATTACTGTAGTATTTATACTGTACTGAAGTATTACTGTAGTATTTGTACTTGTACTGAAGTATTACTGTAGTATTTATACTGTACTGAAGTATTACTGTAGTATTTATAGCTGTACTGAAGTATTACTGTAGTATTAGTACTGAAGTATTACTGTAGTATTTATACTGTACTGAAGTATTACTGTAGTATTTATACTGTACTGAAGTATTACTGTAGTATTTATACTTGTACTGAAGTATTACTGTCATATTTGTACTTGTACTGAAGTATTACTGTAGTATTTATACTGTACTGAAGTATTACTGTAGTATTTATACTTGTACTGAAGTATTACTGTAGTATTTGCACTTGTACTGAAGTATTACTGTAGTATTTGGGCTTGTACTGAAGTATTACTGTAGTATTTGTACTTGTACTGAAGTATTACTGTAGTATTTGTGCTTGTACTGAAGTATTACTGTAGTATTTGTACTTGTACTGAAGTATTACTGTAGTATTTGTACTTGTACTGAAGTATTACTGTAGTATTTGTGCTTGTACTGAAGTATTACTGTAGTATTTGTACTTGTACTGAAGTATTACTGTAGTATTTGTACTGAAGTATTACTGTAGTATTTGTGCTTGTACTGAAGTATTACTGTAGTATTTGTGCTTGTACTGAAGTATTACTGTAGTATTTGTACTTGTACTGAAGTATTACTGTAGTATTTGTACTTATACTGAAGTATTACTGTAGTATTTGCACTTGTACTGAAGTATTACTGTAGTATTTGCACTTGTACTGAAGTATTACTGTAGTATTTGTACTTGTACTGAAGTATTACTGTAGTATTTGTACTTGTACTGAAGTATTACTGTAGTATTTGTACTTGTACTGAAGTATTACTGTAGTATTCGTGCTTGTACTGAAGTATTACTGTAGTATTTGTACTTGTACTGAAGTATTACTGTAGTATTTGCACTTGTACTGAAGTATTACTGTAGTATTTGCACTTGTACTGAGGTATTACTGTAGTATTTGTACTTGTACTGAAGTATTACTGTAGTATTTGTACTGAAGTATTACTGTAGTATTTGTACTTGTACTGTAGTATTTGTACTGAAGTATTACTGTAGTATTTGTACTTGTACTGAAGTATTACTGTCGTATTTATACTGTACTGAAGTATTACTGTAGTATTTGTACTGAAATATTACTGTAGTATTTGTACTTGTACTGAAGTATTACTGTAGTATTTATACTGTACTGAAGTATTACTGTAGCATTTATAGCTGAACTGAAGTATTACTGTAGTATTTATACTGTACTGAAGTATTACTGTAGTATTTATAGCTGTACTGAAGTATTACTGTAGTATTTATACTGTACTGAAGTATTACTGTAGTATTTATACTTGTACTGAAGTATTACTGTAGTATTTGGCACTTGTACTGAAGTATTACTGTAGTATTTGGGCTTGTACTGAAGTATTACTGTAGTATTTGTGCTTGTACTGAAGTATTACTGTAGTATTTGTGCTTGTACTGAAGTATTACTGTAGTATTTGTACTTGTACTGAAGTATTACTGTAGTATTTGTACTTGTACTGAAGTATTACTGTAGTATTTGTGCCTTTTACTGAAGTATTACTGTAGTATTTGCACTTGTACTGAAGTATTACTGTAGTATTTGCACTTGTACTGAAGTATTACTGTAGTATTTGTACTTGTACTGAAGTATTACTGTAGTATTTGTACTTGTACTGAAGTATTACTGTAGTATTCGTGCTTGTACTGAAGTATTACTGTAGTATTTGTACTTGTACTGAAGTATTACTGTAGTATTTGCACTTGTACTGAAGTATTACTGTAGTATTTGTACTTGTACTGAGGTATTACTGTCGTATTTGTACTTGTACTGAAGTATTACTGTAGTATTTGTACTGAAGTATTACTGTAGTATTTGTACTTGTACTGTAGTATTTGTACTTGTACTGAAGTATTACTGTAGTATTTGTACTGAAGTATAACTAGTATTGTACTGAAGTATTACTGTAGTATTTGTACTTGTACTGAAGTATTACTGTAGTATTTGTACTTGTACTGAAGTATTACTGTAGTATTTGTACTGTCCTGAAGTATTACTGTAGTATTTATACTAGTACTGAAGTATTACTGTAGTATTTGTACTGTACTGAAGTATTACTGTAGTATGTGTACTGTACTGAAGTATTACTGTAGTATTTGTACTTGTACTGAAGTATTACTGTAGTATTTGTACTGTACTGAAGTATTACTGTAGTATTTATACTAGTACTGAAGTATTACTGTAGTATTTGTACTTGTACTGAAGTATTACTGTAGTATTTGTACTTGTACTGAAGTATTACTGTAGTATTCGTGCTTGTACTGAAGTATTACTGTAGTATTTGTACTTGTACTGAAGTATTACTGTAGTATTTGCACTTGTACTGAAGTATTACTGTAGTATTTGTACGTGTACTGAAGTATTACTGTAGTATTTGCACTTGTACTGAAGTATTACTGTAGTATTTGTACTTGTACTGAAGTATTACTGTAGTATTTGTACTGAAGTATTACTGTAGTATTTGTACTGAAGTATTACTGTAGTATTTGTACTTGTACTGAAGTATTACTGTAGTATTTGTACTTGTACTGAAGTATTACTGTAGTATTTGTACTGTACTGAAGTATTACTGTGGTATTTATACTAGTACTGAAGTATTACTGTAGTATTTGTACTTGTACTGAAGTATTACTGTAGTATTTGTACTGTACTGAAGTATTACTGTAGTATGTGTACTGTACTGAAGTATTACTGTAGTAGTTGTACTAGTACTGAAGTATTACTGTAGTATTTGTACTTGTACTGAAGTATTACTGTAGTATTTGTACTTGTACTGAAGTATTACTGTAGTATGTGTACTAGTACTGAAGTATTACTGTAGTATTTGTACTTGTACTGAAGTATTACTGTAGTATGTGTACTGTACTGAAGTATTACTGTAGTAGTTGTACTAGTACTGAAGTATTACTGTAGTATTTGTACTTGTACTGAAGTATTACTGTAGTATTTGTACTTGTACTGAAGTATTACTGTAGTATGTGTACCGTACTGAAGTATTACTGTAGTATGTGTACCGTACTGAAGTATTACTGTAGTATGTGTACTGTACTGAAGTATTACTGTAGTAGTTGTACTAGTACTGAAGTATTACTGTAGTATTTGTACTTGTACTGAAGTATTACTGTAGTATTTGTACTGTACTGAAGTATTACTGTAGTATGTGTACTGTACTGAAGTATTACTGTAGTAGTTGTACTAGTACTGAAGTATTACTGTAGTATTTGTACTTGTACTGAAGTATTACTGTAGTATTTGTACTTGTTCTGAAGTATTACTGTAGTAGTTGTACTTGTACTGAAGTATTACTGGAGTATTTGTACTTGTACTGAAGTATAACTGTAGTATTTGTACTTGTACTGAAGTTTACTGTAGTATTTGTACTTCACTACAGGACGACTCATTTGTTTTTACAGCTGAAGTCTAAACTGACTGTAAGAAGTTTCCTGAAGCTGAAGTGAGTGTTTGTGAAACATGCTGAACACACAGTATCTGTCGCACTCTGCTCCCCCCCACCCCCTCCTCTTCCTGTAATGTGGAGGAGCTTGATAACCCCCCCTCCCCCCTGCTCATACACTACCTGGTCCCTCCCCTGCAGATCTACACCTGTGTGGATGGGTCTAACCAACATGGCGCTGCACACACACAGCTGACAGGCTCCACTCGCTGCACACACACATGCTTTGAGATCGCAGCTCAAACTAGTTTCACCTCTGTGAGACTCACACAGTCGCTGGCAGTGAAGGTGAAATGGCGCAGAAAGGAGTTCAGCTGGACCGGGAAACCTTCTCTTGTTCCATCTGTCTGGATCTACTGAAGGATCCGGTGGCGACTCCCTGTGGACACAGCTACTGCAAGAACTGTATTCAAAGCTTCTGGGATAGAGAGGACGAGAAGAGAAGCCACAGCTGCCCTCAGTGCAGGCAGACCTTCACACCGAGGCCTGTCCTGCTGAAGAACACCATTATAGCAGCTGTAGTGGAGGAGCTGAAGAAGACTGGACTCCAAGCTGCTCCTGCTGATCACTGCTATGCTGGACCTGAAGATGTGGGATGTGATTTCTGCACTGGGAGAAAACTGAAAGCCTTCAAGTCCTGTGTGCAGTGTGTGGCCTCTTACTGTGAGAAACACCTCCAGCCTCATTATGATGTGGCTCCATTAAAGAAACACAAGCTGGTGGAGCCCTCCCAGAAGCTCCAGGAGAACATGTGCTCTCGTCACGATAAGGTGATGAAGATGTTCTGCCATACTGATCAGCAGTGTATCTGTTATCTCTGCTCTGTGGAGGAACATAAAGGCCACGACACAGTCTCAGCTGCAGCAGAAAGGACTGAGAGGCAGAGAGAGCTCGAGGGGAGTCGACTAAACATCCAGCAGAGAATCCAGGACGGAGAGAAAGATGTGAAGCTGCTTCAGCAGGAGGTGGAGGTCATCAATCGCTCTGCTGACAGAGCAGTGGAGGACAGTGAGAAGATGTTCACTCAGCTGATCCATCTCATGCAGAAAAGAAGCTCTGATGTGAAGCAGCAGCTCAGATCGCAGCAGGAAAGTGAAGTGAGTCGAGTCAAAGAGCTTCAGGAGAAGCTGGAGCAGGAGATCACTGAGCTGAAGAGGAAAGACGCTGATCTGAAGCAGCTCGCACACACAGAGGACCACAACCAGTTTCTACACAACTACCCCTCACTGTCCCCACTCAGTGAGTCTACACTCTCCTCCAGCATCAACATCCCTCTCACATACTTTGAGGAAGTGACAGCGGCTGTGTCACAAGTCACAGATGAACTCCAGGACGTTCTGAGAGAGAGGTGGACAAACATCTCACAGACTGGGACTGAAGTGGATGTTTCACTGTCAGCAGAGCCCAAGACCAGAGCTGGATTCTTAAAGTATTCACGTGACATCACACTGGATCCAAACACAGTAAACACACATCTGTTATTATCTGAGGGGGGGCAGAAAAGTGACATTCATGAGTCAACCTCAGTCTTATTCTCGTCACACAGACAGATTCACTGTATATCTTCAGGTGCTGAGTAGAAAGAGTCTGACTGGACGTAGTTACTGGGAGGTGGAGCGGAGCGGGGGAGTTCGTGTAGCAGTCGCATACAAGAACATCAGCAGAGCAGGGTGGGGGGCATGAATGTGGATTTGGAAACAATGATAAATCCTGGGCGTTATATTGTGACGATGACAGTTATATATTTTATCACAACAAAGTCCACACTCCCGTCTCAGGTCCTGCGTCCTCCAGACTCGGAGTGTACCTGGATCACAGAGCAGGTGTTCTGTCCTTCTACAGCGTCTCTGACACCATGACTCTCCTGCACAGAGTCCACCACACATTCTCTCAGCCGCTCTACGCTGGAGTTAGTTTTATATTCTTCTCCTGGATCCACTGCTGAGTTCTGTAAACTCAAGTAGACAGAAGTAAATCTCTGGTTCTCCTTCAGGGAGTCTTTTTCTCTCAGTGAGTAAACTAACCCCCCCGCACTAAGTGACATGTTCTATGTTTCATATTATATTCCAGATGATCAGCTGTACAATGAACCTGAATAATAATCACAATATAAGTGCAGGAGGTTTGTGTGACACCAGGATGAAGTGTGAGCAGATAGTTCCAGATACTGCAGTACTTCTTCTGTGAAACACATCGACACACTGCAGCAAGTATTCATGTGTTCAGTGAAGACGAGCTCTAATGAACTCCTGCATGAAGGTGAACAGGCTCAAATAAACAGCTCACACATATCAGCTGACACTTCCCCACTTCATGTATAACATGAGCTGTGAGTGACATGTGAACAAAGCCCTCTGCACAAAGCTTCAGAATATAGAGAGGAATGAAAGTGGAAAGTTTGGTGTATGTAAGTGCTGCTGAAGTGGAGATTTCTGCTGAAGAGTGTGAGAAAAAGCTCCTTTAAAGATATGTATTGTAACATTCATACATGTTGTACACTACAGGTGAACAGAGTCATACATGTTGTACACACTACAGGTGAACAGGGTCAAACATGTAACTAACAGATATCAGCATGAAGCTTCCCCACTTCATGACTCACATCAACACAAGTTTATATTACAAGTGTTTAATATGTACATGAGGCGTTATGTAATGTAGCTGTTGGTGACTTTAGGAGAAATCTACACACACAAAGTTAATAATATAATATGCAGATTTACGGACCTCAGAGCTCTCCTGTACTCTTCTCCTGTCGACCCAATTCCATCCAGATCCTCTTGAGGAGCTCTCAGCTGTGGGAAGGTCTCCTGTTTAAAAGTCCTTCATTATTAATTATTAAAAGCCTTTTTAATTTCATGACTTCAGCATATGATTAATGTTTCAGAATATAACATGTGTACACATCCTACCTTCCTCTTCTTCTCCAGGTAGGCCGGACACACCCATCCCTGTCGAGCTGGGTTGGATTTGGTGGGTTTGGTCCTCACCAGCCAGCTGTCGGGATGAACCGAGTCCAGGACCTCCACAAACTGACCCTCCTTCAGAACAAAACTGTCCTTATTCCCGCTGTCTGGACTGCAATCAGCTCGAGCCACAAACATTTCAAATGTCTGAGGGGGAAAAGAAACACGTCACAGAATTTAGGGCTCTAAGACAATGTTACTACTATTAATACTAACAAACTGCGAGATTTAAAATATGAAAAAGTACCTCTCGTCTATCTTCCTCCCCTTCTGACTCTGATCCAGAGACGGTGCTCGTTAAGGGTGTGTGAGCGCGGTGGTGCTTAGGAGATGGTGTCTTCATTTTACCTTCATGAGCCGCTTTAAATGAGAGAGGAAGATCATTATGATATGCCGGATAGGACACTTAGTGGAGAGGTGATAAACCTTCGGATCGCAAGTTTTCAACTCGTACTGTGAATTTCTTGATGCCTAAAATGTCAGCAAACTGTAAAACTCTGATATTAACATTTCTCCAGCTGTCCTTTATCATCAGGAGGGTGGTCATGTTAAAGTATTTTTAATAACAGTACTTAAAATACTTCCTTTTATTTTTCTACTGTATGGTTCACTCAGAAAACCCCAATTAAACAGTGCTGACCTTTGACCTTCAGTAGTCTCATAGGAGCTTGTGGAGCCGTCTCTCCTTTAGCATCTTCTGGAGGCACATGGTCCACTGCTTTCGTCGCTTCCCTGTAACCGTATTCATACATGTTCTGTGTGTCTTCATGACCACAATATAAAAGATATAAAATACAATCCAGATAACAAAACTAACTTCTCTCTGCCCTCTGACCTCTGTACAGCTGCGCCGGGCTCCACAGGTTCCATCATATCCGGAGCGGTGTCATAATCCGAGGGACTTGACACTGTTGGAAGCAGAAACTCTTATGTGCTGTACTCGAAATATACGGCCACGTAAATCCATATTGATGACAGACGTGTTACTCACTGGAGCTGGCAGCAATGAGTGAGGATCCCCTCCTCTCCTGAAGGCTCCTCTGACCGTCCCGCTCCGTCAGATTGTAGGTCTCCCACAGAGAGACACTCACATTTTCTACATAGTTCGCAGCATCTGTACCTGAAGAGGGTATCTGGGTTTGAGGCAGATCCTGAGTCTGCGTTTTGTCCCGGGCCTCAGGCATTGGTGGCGCGATTTGCAGAGGAGTGATGGCAGCGAGCGGCGGGTGTACAGGCTTCTGGACAATCGTAGAGGGTTGAGGCTGCACTACTGTTACGTTCCCATTGTAGGAGGTCATACCAAACTTATTCACCACCTCACATGTGTAGACTCCACTGTCGATGGGGGTGAGGTTGCTGATCACCAGTGTGCAAACACCGTTCTCTGTCGTCTCGACACGGCATCGTTGGTCATTAATGATTTGTTGGCCATTTTTCAGCCAGCGTGCCATGCTAGGTTTTCCTTCTGCAACACACACTAGAGTGACTGTACCGTGAAGATCTGCACGCTGGTTCTTAAACACCTCTTTGAAGACAGGCCGCATGTCTCTGCGGGTTTTGTAGCCTTTGAAGGCCGCCTGGATCTTGACCGCAGCCTCTTGCATTTGTGGTTCGTCCTCAGCGCTGATGTCGATCTCTGGTGTAGCTTCATTTGGTGGTTGAACCGTCTGGGGAACATTAATTGGAGGAAGAGTGGCAGGTGGTGTCGGCCCCTCGACATAAGGGGGTTGGACGTTGTTGTGGTTCGATGGTATCTCAGTCAAAGCCTCTGAGAAAGTTTCATCTTCAGAAATGTAGACGAGAGGAATGTCTTCTGTCATCTTTGTCGTTTGTTGTTCTTCCTCTCTTCTCGTTGGCTCCACTGCCAGTTTAACTTCCTGGTCCAGTTCAGGTTCTTTTCTCATGGGTTTCACTGGTTGCTTGATCGGCTGTTTGCTGTTTGCGTCCTTCTCCACAGCTTTCATGGGTTGCTTTATTTTCTCAACTATCTCTGAGTCTGTTGTTTCTGATCGTTTCCTCTCAAGTTTTGGTTTCTCCTCAACCTCTCTTTTCAAAGCCTCTAATGTCTGTATAATTGGCTGATCATCTTTTGTTTTCACCACAACTCTGGTCATCGGTCGATCATCTTGATCCGTCTCTGTGTCCCTTGATGATTGCTTTTCCATTCCCCCCTTTGCTTTGCTTTTGATCCTCACCGGTGGTTTTGGAGGAACAACATCAGGATCTTTTTCTAAAGTCTTTACTTGTTGTTCTGCTGATTGTTTGTCCATCTGATCGACAGAAGGCAATAGTTTCAGTGGCTTTTTCTCTTGCTCCGATACTTGTTGTTTCACATCTCTTTGTTTATGGTCTTCTTCAGAATCATTTACAGAATACTTTACTGATTGGACAATAATCTCCTCAGTTTCCTTTCCCACTGTTACCTTCCCTTTAGATCTTACTGGTGGTTTACAAGGTTCCTCTTCTTCTCCTTTGCCCTTCTTTACCGTAGACTTCTCTTCTTGCACTTGTATAGTTTCATTCCCTGGTTTCACAGGCTGTTTTTCATCTTCCCTGTTCTTCCACAGCACTTTTCCTGGATCAATTTTCATCCTTTCAACTTCACATGTTTTCTCTGAAGCCTGTCCTGCTTGTTTAAAGATCTGTGCAACTTCTTTTTCCTTTTTCTTTTGTTCAAACACAGTGTCTCCCGGAACCCTGTCTAACTGACCGGTGTTATGCTCAACCTTGACTAATTTCTCTGAATTCCTCCTCACCATGAATACGTCTCTCTCCGTCTCCGAAGGCGTTGCCGGCTCTTCCACCTCCCTGTCAGTCCCGTCATCCTTCTCCAGGAGTCTCATTGTCTTGTCAACCTTCTTGTACACCTCACTGTCTTTCTCCTTATGCCTCTCCAGTTGTGTTACGTTCTGTGCAACACCAACGTCTTTTTCCACAGATCTCGCAAGTTGGATGCCCTGCTTTAGGTCAAACATTGGCTCCACATCTTTTTCTAAACTTGTAATAGATGCTTTCCTATGAGCTCTCTTTTTGGGCTCTGGGGGAACAGGTTTGGCCTCTGGGGGTCCAGGTTTCTGGTTCTCTGAAGGAGGAGTTGGTTTGGAAACGGTGCCCTTAGCAGGAGGCAGGGTCGTGGGAGGATCTACCTTCGGTGGAGTCGGTTCTAGAGCTATACAAGAGAATTAAACATATTTAGTTGACAACTGATTTATGTGTGGTGGAGGGTGGATTGAAAAACAACATTAAACTGATCCTGTTCCTGTAATGTTGCCAATTAGCAGGAGTGTAACGGTACGTGTATTTATACTGAACCGTTTTGGTATGCATTGTCCTTTCGGTGAGCCCTCGGACCTAAATGGCTAGTTATGTCTACTACTCGCCAATCCCAGTTAGCCGTGTTAATCAAACTCAATGGACAACGGTTTGTGTTAAACTATGTGGTTAAATTTTCAAGAAACCTTTGATTTAAAAAAATCTGCATTTTTATACTGAACCGTGACACCAAAACTGAGGCACATACATACCGAACAGTGAGTTTTGTGTACTGTTACACCCCTACCAATTAGATATTAAGATGCACACACCTTTCACTGTCACAGTAGCAGTGGTCTCTGCACTTCCTGCTTGACATGTGTAGCTGCCGCTGTCTTCAGGTGTGAGATCCTTGATGTGCAGCTGCAGGAGGCAGCCATCTTGTTTCATCTCATACTTCCTGTTAGCTGTCAGTGGCAGCCTGTTCTTCTTCCACTGCACTGACACTCCAGGTTTAGAAAGTTCACAGTGCAGACAGGCTGCACCTCCCTCCTCAGCCTCCAACCTTTGTAATTCTTCTTGGAACAATGGAGGGAGCTCTGGGTTCGGATTGGAAAAATCAAACGTCGTCAGCGAAATGGGAAAATGTTTAAGCGCAGAAGAGGACAATGTTGTATTTTTGAATCCAAATAGTATCAAGACTTTTTAGCCAATTTATAATGTCCATGAGATTGCAATATGAGCAACAGAATATGTACGAGAAACTTTAGATAATCATATGAAAGTACTTAATTTTTTTTTGTAAGTGTTTAAGTTGCTAACACTGAATATTTTATTGCTATACAAATTGCCAAACACACCTTTCACTGTCACAGTCACAGTGGTCTCTGCACTTCCTGCTTGACATGTGTAGCTGCCGTTGTCTTCAGGTGTGAGATCCTTGATGTGCAGCTGCAGGAGGCAGCCATCTTGTTTCATCTCGTACTTTCTGTTTGCTCTCAGAGGCAGCCTGTTCTTCTTCCACTGCACTGACACTCCAGGTTTAGACAGCTCACAGTGCAGAGAGGCTGCACCTCCCTCATCAGCCTCCACACTTTCTAAGTCTTGGTTGAAGAACGATAAGAGCTCTGCAAAAATTTGTATAAATTGAAAAAAAACATAATTATACATCTCAAGGGGAATGGGAGAAGGCTTGAGACCTGACAAATAGGAGAAAATATATTTAGCAGTGCAAACATCATCAAAGCTTTTTGACCAACTTCCAATGTAGATGGTGGAATTACAATAATAGCAACATAAAACATTCCAGGAACTTCAGACAATCTCAAGAGAGTACATTGAATTGTGTTGTGCTTTTTAATGCATGCATGCCAAACACCACTAAACTGTTCACTTCTAAATGCACACACCTTTCACTGTCACAGTTGCAGTGGTCTCTGCACTTCTTGCTTGACATGTGTAGCTGCCGCTGTCTTCAGGTGTGAGGTCCTTGATATGCAGCTTAAGGAGGCAGCCATCTTGTTTCATCTCGTACTTCCTGTTTGCTCTCAGTGGCAGCTTGTTCTTCTTCCACTGCACTGACACTCCAGGTTTAGACAGCTCACAGTGCAGAGAGGCTGCACCTCCCTCCTCAGCCTCCACACTTTCTAAGTCTTCCTTAAAGAATGGAGGGAGCTCTGGGAAATAGGTAAGGATTGGAAAAACTTTAGTATAATGGGAAAATGCTTGAACAGAAGGTGACCAAATTGTCTTTGACGATACATACAGTATCAAGACTTGTCTGCGTACGTACAATGCAGATGGGTGGGACTGTATTAATAACTCACCAGACAGTTTAGACAATCATCAGTATTTAAAATGTTGTGTTTGATTGAATGCATGCATTACTAACACAGAAGTTATTGCTGTCAAAAGCACACACCTTTCACTGTCACAGTAGCAGTGGTCTCTGCACTTCCTGCTTGACATGTGTAGCTGCCGCTGTCTTCAGGTTTGAGATCCTTGATATGCAGCTGCAGGAGGCAGCCATCTTGTTTCATCTCGTACTTCCTGTTTGCTCTCAGTGGCAGCCTGTTCTTATTCCACTGCACTGACACTCCAGGTTTAGACAGCTCACAGTGCAGAGAGGCTGCACCTCCCTCCTCAGCCTCCACACTTTCTAATTCTTGGTTGAAGAACGGTAAGAGCTCTGCAAAAATTAGTGCAAATTGGAAAAAAACAATTATACATCTCAAGTGGAATTGGAGAATCCTTGAGACCTAACAAATAGGAGAAAATATATTTGGTAATGCAAATATAATAAAACAATTTACGACCAACTTACAATGTAGATGGTGGAATTGCAATAATATCAACATAACACAAACCAGAAACTTAAGACTGTCTCAACAAAGTACATTTAATTGTGTTGTACGGTTAAATGCATAATCACAAGTCCGTAACCCATAACAATCATAACCCCGGTGGACGAGAGGGTTGCCTCCCTACGCCTTCGGGTTATGGGGGGGAAAACTCTGACTGTTGTTTGTGCCTATGCCCCAAACAGCAGTTCGGAGTATTCGGCCTTCTTGGAAAATGGAGCCTTGCAGGGGGCTCCAGTGGGAGACTTCAATGCGCACAGTGGGAAATAATGGAGACACCTGGAGAGGCATGATTGGGAGGAACGGCCTCCCTGATCTAAACCTGAACGGTCGTTTGCTGTTGGACTTCTGTGCGAGTCATGGAATGGCCATAACAAACACCATGTTCGAAAATAAGGATGCTCATAAGTGCACGTGGATACCAGAGCACCCTAGGCCAAAGGTCAATGATCAATTTTGTGATCGTATCACCTGATCTGAGGATGCATGTTTTGGACACTCGGGTGAAGAGAGGGGCGCAGCTGTCAACTGATCAGCATCTGGTGGTGAGTTGGATCAAGGGGTGGGGGAAGACTCTGGACAGACCTGGTAAGCCCAAACGGGTAGTGCGGGTGAACTGGGAACGTCTGGAGGAAGACCCTGTCCGGGAGATCTTCAACTCACACCTCCGGCGGAGCTTTTCAGACATCCCTGTGGAGGTTGGGGGCATTGAACCTGAGTGGGCAATGTTCAAAACCTCTATTGCTGAAGCTGCGGTGAGGAGCTGTGGTCTCAAGGTCTTAGGTGCCTCAAGTGGCGGTAACCCTTGAACACCGTGGTGGACGCCGGTGGTCAGGGAAGCCGTCCGACTGAAGAAGGAGTCCTTCCAGGTTATGTTACCCGGGAGGACTCCAGAAACAGCTGCAGGGTACCAACTGACTCGAAGGGCAGCAGCCTCTGCCATGGCAGAGGCAAAGCAGCGGGTGTGGGAGAAGTTCGGAGAAGCAATGGAGAAGGACTTTCAGTCGGCACCAAGGTGCTTCTGGAAAACCGTCCGGCACCTCAGGAGGGGGAAGCAGGGAACCATCCAAGTTGTGTACAGCAAGGGTGGGACCCTGCTTACTTTGACTGCGAAGGTTATCAGGTGGTGGAAGGAGCACTTTGAGGAACTCCTGAATCCGACTAACACGCCCTCTATGGTAGAGGCAGAGCTGGAAGCTGATGGGGGACCATCATCAATTCCCTGTTGGAAGTCCCTGAGGTAGTCAAACTCCACAGTGGCAAAGCCGCAGGGGTTGATGAGATCCGTCCAGAAATGCTGAAGGCTTTGGGTGTTGAGGGGACTGTCTTGGTTGACACGCCTCGTCAACAATGCGTGGAAGTCTGGGACAGTGCCTACGGGGTGGCAGACCGGGGTGGTGGATTCCCCTATTCAAAAAGGGGGACCAGAGAGTGTGTGCCAACTACAGGGGTATCACACTTCTCAGCCTCCCTGGTAAAGTCTACTTCAAGGTGCTAGGAAAGGAGGGTTCGGCCGATAGTCGAACCTCTGATTGAAGAGGAACAATGCAGATTCCGTCCTGGTCGTGGAACAACGGACCAACTCTTTACTCTCGCAAGGATCCTGGAGGAGGCTTGGAAGTACGCCCAACCGGTCTACATGTGTTTTGTGGATCTGGAGAAGGCGTATTACCGGGTCCCCCGGGTGATACTGTGGGAGGTGCTGCGGGAGTATGGGGTGAGGGGGTCACTTCTGAGGTCCATCCAATCCCTGTACGCCAAAGCGAGAGTTGTGTCCGGATACTCGGCAGTAAGTCAGACTTGTTCCCAGTGAATGTTGGCCTCCGTCAGGGCTACGCTTTATCACCAATCCTGTTTGTGATTTTCATGGACAGTATATCGAGGCGTAGTCGTGGAGGAGAGGGGTTGCAGTTCGGTGGCCTGAGGATCTCGTCGCTGCTCTTTGCAGATGATGTGGTCCTTATGGCATCATCGGTCTGTGACCTTCAGCAGTCACTGATCGGTTCGCTGCCGAGTGTGAAGTGTTTGGGATGAGGATCAGCACCTCAAAATCTGAGGCCATGGCTCTCAGCAGGAAATTGGTGGATTGCCTACTCCGGGTAGGGAATGAGCCCTTACCCCAAGTTCAAGTACCTTGGGGTCTTGTTCGCGAGTGAGGGGACGATGGAGCGAGAGATTGGTCGGAGAATCAGAGCAGTGGGGGCGGTACTGCATTTGCTTTACGACGAAAAGAGAGCTGAGCAGAGAAGGCAAAGCTCTCGATTCTACCGGTCGATCTATGTTCCTACCCTCACCTATGGTAATGAAGGCTGGGTCATGACCGAAAGAACGAGATCGCGGGGGCAAGCGGCCTAAATGGGTTTTCTCAGACGGGTGGCTGGCGTCTCCCTTAGAGATAGGGTGAGAAGTTCAGCCATCCGTGAGAGACTTCGGAGTAGAGCCGCTGCTCCTTTGCGTTGAAAGTAGCCAGTTGAGGTGGTTCGGGCATCTAGTAAGGATGCCACCTGGGCACCTCCCTAGGGAGGTGTTCCAGGCACGTCCAGCTGGGAAGAGACCCCGGGGAAGACCCAGGACTCGGTGGAGAGATTATATCTCCTCACTGGCCTCGGGATCCCCCAGTCGGAGCTGGCGGATGTGGCCCGGAGAAGAGAAGTTTGGGGTTCCTTATTGGAGCTGCTGCCCCCGCGACCCGATCCGATAGCGATGGATGGATGGATGGATGGTTAAATACATGCAGAGCAAACACACTAAACTGTTCACTGTAAAAAGCACACACCTTTCACTGTCACAGTCGTAGTAGTCTCTGCACTTCCTGCTTGACATGTGTAGCTGCCGCTGTCTTCAGGTTTGAGATCCTTGATGTGCAGCTGCAGGAGGCAGCCATCTTGTTTCATCTCGTACTTCCTGTTTGCTCTCAGTGGCAGCTTGTTCTTCTTCCACTGCACTGACACTCCAGGTTTAGACAGCTCACAGTGCAGGGAGGCTGCAACTCCCTCCTCAGCCTCCACACTTTCTAAGTATTCCTGGAAGTAGGGTGGGAGCTCTGGGAAAAGAGGTAAGGATTGGAAAAACTTTAGTAGGCTAGAAACCTAAATTGAAGGAGATACATACAGTATCAAAACTTGTCTGCATTCGTAAAATGTAGATGGGTGGGACTGTATTAATAACTCACCAGACAGTTTAGACAATCATCAGAACTTCAAATGTTGGTGTTTGATTGAATGCATGCATTACTAACACAGAATTTCTGCACACACCTTTCACTGTCACAGTAGCAGTGGTCTCTGCACTTCCTGCTTGACATGTGTAGCTGCCGCTGTCTTCAGGTGTGAGATCCTTGATGTGCAGCTGCAGGAGGCAGCCATCTTGTTTCATCTCGTACTTTCCTGTTTGCTCTCAGTGGCAGCCTTGTTCTTCTTCCACTGCACTGACACTCCAGGTTTAGACAGCTCACAGTGCAGAGAGGCTGCACCTCCCTCCTCAGCCTCCACACTTTCTAAGTCTTGGTTGAAGAACAGTACAATCTCTGCAAAAATGTGTATGAATTTGAAAAAACATAATTATACATCTCAAGTGTAATCAGGAGAATGCTTGAGACCTGACAAATAGTAGAAAATATAATGCAAATACAGTTTAAAAATGTCGACCAACTTACAATGTAGATGGTGGAATTGCAATAATAGCAACATAAAACATTCCAGATATTTACGAACAGTCTCAACAAAGTACATTTAATTGTGTTGTACGGTTAAATGCACAGCAAACACACTAAACTGTTCACTGTAAAATGCACACACCTTTCACTGTCACAGTCGCAGTGGTCTCTGCACTTCCTGCTTGACATGTGTAGCTGCCGCTGTCTTCAGGTTTGAGATCCTTGATGTGCAGCTGCAGGAGGCAGCCATCTTGTTTCATCTCGTACTTTCTGTTTGCTCTCAGTGGCAGCTTGTTCTTCTTCCACTGCACTGACACTCCAGGTTTAGACAGCTCACAGTGCAGAGAGGCTGCACCTCCCTCCTCAGCCTCCAACCTTTCTAAGTCTTCTTTAAAGAATGGAGGGAGCTCTAGGAAAATCGTCAAAAAATGTACACGTGTCGGGAACAGTGCTCGAAACCTCATCAGGACAGAATTAGTTCAGTTTTTTACCACAGAGATGGGACCAAGTCGTTGTTTTGCAAGTCACAAGTAAATATCAAGTCTTTGCACTCGAATCCCAAGTCCAGACTGAGCAGTCCCAAGTCCTAAACTTTGAGTTTCGAGTCCTAAACAAGTCAAAATGCGCTGTTCACTAAATGTACTGCCATTTTTGACCTGCACGCTCTGAATACTTTTAATAATTTCTTTGTCGACCACCACGTAGTTTTTTTACACAAAATAATTTATCTTTGTAATCACTTTTTTCTAGCTGCCGCTCAGTAACGTGCCGTTAGCTCTTCATGTTTCTCTCCTGCAAGATGCTGTCGGTTCAAACAAAGTAGATCTGAGGAATAAAGTGTCGACTTCCTTGGAATGAAGAGTGTTAATGTTCGTTGATTCAAGAAACTAATTGATTCGTGGCATGTTTTTTAAATAATATACTTTTTAATCTTTGGGCTCGGAGAAGGTATCAAGGAGTTTTAGGTCGAAAGGATCAAGTCAAGTGAAGTCACTGCTGTTAAAGTCCAAGTCGAGTCTAAATTCATCAAAATTATGACTCGAGTCTGATTCAAGTCCACACATCTTGCTTGGCATATATTGAAGGATAACATCATGACCAGATAGATCAGAGAAATACCGGAAAGCATTGCACAATAAAATCCATGCAGTTCTAAGACTAAAATGTTCTAATGAAGTCAGAACTTTCCAAGCGCACAAACCTTTTACTCTGACAGTCGCAGTGGTCTCTGCACTTCCTGCTTGACATGTGTAGCTGCCGCTGTCTTCAGGTGTGAGCTCCTTGATGTGCAGCTGCAGGAGGCAGCCATCTTGTTTCATCTCGTACTTCCTGTCGGCTCTCAGTGGCAGCTTGTTCTTCTTCCACTGCACTGACACTCCAGGTTTAGACAGCTCACAGCACAGAGAGGCTGTAGCTTCCTCCTCAGCCTTCAAATTCTGCAGCTCTTCTTTGAAAAACACTGGAAGCTCTGTGAAATATTAAATGTTTAGGGAGTAGCATAGTGCATGTTTTAGTATAACATAAAAATCAGTTGAGATATTATCAAGTTAAGGCTAAATAACATGTGACAATATTTGTGAAGGATGAGGAATGGGAAATATTGAGTTTCAGCAGGTTCGGAAGATAAAAATAATTGAAAATAATTTCCCATCATTTAGAGTTGCTGACTTTAAAATGTATCATGCAGTATTTTAAATGCACACACCTTTCACTGTCACAGTCGCAGTGGTGTCTGCACTTCCTGCTTGACATGTGTAGCTGCCGCTGTCTTCAGGTGTGAGATCCTTGATGTGCAGCTGCAGGAGGCAGCCATCTTGTTTCATCTCGTACTTCCTGTTAGCTCTCAGTGGCAGCTTGTTCTTCTTCCACTGCACTGACACTCCAGGTTTAGACAGCTCACAGTGCAGGGAGGCTGCACCTCCCTCCTCAGCCTCCACATTCTGCAGTTCTTCTTTGAAAAATGGTGGCAGCTCTGTGAAAAATGGAAGTATAAGAGACTGATGAAGTAAAATGTTTTAGTGCAATAGAAGACATTTTAACTGAATGTCCCCAGCTATAGGTTTGGTAAAAAATATATATATATATAAACCCTAATGTCAGTCAGTATCTAGTCAATGTGTTTGGTACACAAATGGTTAACAAATCGTGAAATATAATTAATTTATTCTCATTAAATTTCAACTTTACTCGTATTATTTTCTGTAAATATGACGGTTTCTCAGAGAACACGGATATTTAGGATAGTTTTCAATCTGCAGAAAGTTTTGAACATGAGGAGAAATGAGTGATTAAAGTCGAGGCATTTGTAAAGGAATTATTAATTAATGTATGCACATGTAAAGAGGTTACTTCCCCAAACAAGAGACACAAAAGATGTGGGAAGTGTAAATCATTAAATCATGCCTACATGTGTGTTGACTCAGCAGGGACAACATAAATATTTAAAAAGCAATCCAGGATGTGTGAGAGCCTCGCAAGCTTTGTGCAATAAAATGCATGAAGTTCAAAAACTAAAATGTTCCAAAGTCTGCGTTCTCTAAATGCACACACCTTTCACTGTCACAGTCGCAGTGGTCTCTGCACTTCCTGCTTGACATGTGTAGCTGCCGCTGTCTTCAGGTGTGAGATCCTTGATGTGCAGCTTCAGGAGGCAGCCATCTTGTTTCATCTCGTACTTCCTGTTTGCTCTCAGTGGCAGCCTGTTCTTCTTCCACTGCACTGACACTCCAGGTTTAGACAGCTCACAGTGCAGAGAGGCTGCACCTCCCTCATCAGCCTCCAACCTTTGTAATTCTTTCTTGAAGAACGGAGGGAGCTCTGAGACAAAGGGTTGGGGAGAACACCATTATAGAGTCAGTTAAGCAGAATAGTACATTTCAGCATTTGCATTTCAAAGTAAGAGCTTCAGACATGCATTCAGTCCTGACAACAAAATACTATTTAAGTTACATTTGGGAACATTTGTGTGTCAATTGATGCAGAAAGTTCACAAAATCACAGGAAAGTACTTTAACTGACAAATACATTACTGTCACTGTATTGAGCTGTTGAGGTTAAATGCACACAGAGCGATAATCATTTTAAAATGCACACACCTTTCACTGTCACAGTCGCAGTGGTCTCTGCACTTCCTGCTTGACATGTGTAGCTGCCGCTGTCTTCAGGTTTGAGATCCTTGATGTGCAGCTGCAGGAGGCAGCCATCTTGTTTCATCTCGTACTTTCTGTTTGCTCTCAGTGGCAGCTTGTTCTTCTTCCATTGAATCGGCACTCCAAGTTTAGACATCTCACAGTACAGAGAGGCTGAACCTTCTTCCTCAGCCTCCACACTTTGTAACTCTTCTTGGAAGAATGGAGGGAGCTCTGGAACAACAGGAGAGGAAGAGACATTTTGTGTAATAAAGTAGTCTTCAGGCTTTTTCATTGATCTTCTCTCTAAGGGACATTTCTTCCATTGTTACCTGTTACAGTGACTTTGGCACTGCTCTGCACATCTCCTGTATCGCAGCAGTATGTGCCAGAATCCAGCGGATCCACATCACGGATGAGCAACAGGTTGACTTTTCCCTCCTTACGTGTCTCATATTTGTCACCATTGCGGAGGGGGATGTGGTTGCGCGTCCAGGTAACCGGGGAGGTGAAATCGGAGGTCGTGCAGGACAAAGTGGCGGTCTCTCCTTCCACGATCACAACGTCTTTAGGCTTCTCCTCGAATAAAACTGAAATCAAACACCACGTTAGAATCTCTGGTTCGGAGGGAATGCTTTCAGCTGAAGTCACGCAGAACTGTGCTCACCGGTGGCTTTAGGAACCACCAGCAGACGTGCCGAGGTCCTCTCCTCCCCAACCACGAATGCCACGATGCCCGTCTCCTCCGGTGTTGTCATGGTGAGGACCAGCCGGTGCTGACGACCCTGGAACGTCATCTGGTTCATCTCGTTCTTCTGCAGGGGGCTGCAGCCGAGCCACCACACACCCTCGCTCACGTCCGCGTGGCTCAGCTCACACACAAACACCGCGTCCTCCCCCGCCGTCACCGTTATACCCTGCAGTTCCGCAACAATCCGCACGCGCTCTGTGGAGGAAGAGGAAGCTATATACGGCTGGATTTTTAGAGGTGGAATGGAAAATATTTACAACAACTTAGATGAGTCGCCTGTCGGTTTAATAAATGGCGCACTTCTTGTAAATGAGTTATGAGTTACTTATGAGTGAATATGTGATTAAATGAATCTCCACCTACCCCTCACGATCAGCTTGGAGGTGGTCCTCTTGCCTCGGGTGATGCAGCAGTACTCTCCAGCATCCTCCAGAAGCAGTTTCTTGATCTCCAGCGTGTGTGCGAGGCCTTTCTTCTTCACGATGTATCGCCCTCCGTCCTCCACCACGGCGTTGTCCTTCTTCCAAGTGACGGGGACGTTAGCGCTGGAGACTTCACAATACAACAGCACAGCTTTCCCCTCCATCACCGCCTGGTTCTCCAGCTCCTTCTCGAAGAACACTGATGCTGCCGCTGCTCACACAAGGAAAGTTACATTTTACACCTCAAATAATAAATAGTGATGTATTTATCTTTGGCTTTGTTCTCCTGCTGTTAACAGCTTGTCAAAGCAACTGTGCTATGTTCAACTTCTTCTCTTCTTCTCTACTACAATTCAGCGTTGGATGGACACCAGAAAGAACCAGGATGTAGTTTTAGCTGTAAGTTTAAATGGCGGCGTGTGAAATACCTCTCACGTTGACCTCGGCCGTCGTCTTCTGCTCTCCCAACACGCAGCTGTACTCCCCCACATCCTCGGGCTGGATGTTTTTGATGTGCATCTCCGCTGTCTTCCCCTTCAGCGTCATGTGATATCTTCCCCCCTGATAGATCTGGTCCTCCGCCTTCCACCACTGCACCGGCACCCCGGCCCTGGACAGCTCGCAGCGAAGCGACACGTTGCCTCCTTCAGGGGCCTCCTGGTTCTTCAGACCCATTTTGAAGGTGAGTGGTATCGCTGTGGGAGACGTTCACGTTGTTTTAGTTTTTCTTCTTTGGTTTAGTGTCATGTTAGCCGGTCTATGGCGGTCATAAGGTAGAACTCTGATCAAACAGCAACTAACTTGGTGCTGCAGTATCACATCTCTTCCCTACTTATAATAAAATGTCTGAACTAAGGCCGTGCAGGACTTCCACACAAAACTCAGATCGGTGTGATGTGTAACATTTATCTGCTTTCCGTCCTTATTTTACTCCCTTTTCACTTTCTAATGCATGACTTAGAAATCTGTATCATCCAAATGTAAAACATAAAAACACACAACATGGTTTTGCTGTCATGTCCAGTGTTCTCTTACGCGTGATGGTGACGTTGGCTGTGGTCCTGACGTCAGCGTGGACGCAGCTGTAGACGCCGCTGTCCTCCAGCTGAGCGTTCCTGATGCTCAGCTCCATGCTGCTGTTTCGATTTTTAATCTGGTACTTGAAATCATTCTTGAGCAGCTCTTGTCCTTTCCTCCACTCCACAGCGAGGCCGGGCTTCGAGAGCTCACAGTTCAACGTCACGCCGTTCTCCTCCTCCACCTGCTGGTTCTTCAACTTGGTCTTGAATGTGATTGGAGGAGCTGCAAGGAGAAGAACCGAGGACTGGTCGTTATTTATCTTTTATTATTTAGTGGCAGATATTTGCAGAAATTCTTACTCCTAATTTTAAACTGTATTACATATTTTATTGGTTTATATAATTGTAAAGAAATGTTATTTATTATTCCACATTATTGTGTTTGCAATGTTTTATTTTTTCTAAAATAAATTGGCTCCACAATGTAAGTTAAATTTAGATTAGTTCATAATTGAGCTTTCAATATAAATATTTGACCCACATGAATAATTATATTTATTATTTGTGGACAATTTTTATCCAGAACCCCAGAAAAATATTTATTTATAATATAATATATATTTATATTTGTTTGCCTTTGCCAATTTTGGATTTATTACAGAATCTACATAATGATGATTGTTTAATGTTAATGTTTAATAGTAGCAGAAATATTACAGAATAATTTAATTTAAAAAGAATAAATTGTTGTTTTGTAACATATTAAAATATGTATAATATATCATTTTAATTGATCCTATTTCGTAAGTTCTTTAATTCAAATGAAATCCAATTGTTCAGGACACGGAGGAGACGTGTGTGAGTTCACCTTTCACAGTGAGCTCCGCAGTGGACTGGCTGTCTTTACTCTTGCAGGTGTATTTCCCAGCATCGCTCTCCTCCACGTTGTTGATGATGAGTTTAGTGAGACGTCCCTCCTGTTTCATCTCATACTTGTATCCTGGTCTGAGGATCACTCGGCCTTTCCTCCAGTCCACCGGAGCTGCAGGTTGGGAGAGCTCGCAGCAGAACACTCCAGCGTCTCCTTCCTTCACCTCCAGATTCTCCAACTCTTGTTTAAAGCTCACGGGGATTTCTGGAGAAAAGCAACAACAAATTAAACAAAATCTGGAAACATTTCACTCTCACTCTCGTTGTTTCTTGTTAGATTTCCTAATGCATCCACCAAACAAAGCATTTCTGTGTCTTTCCATGTCTGCAGTGCAACATACCTCTCACTTTGATGTCAGCTGAAGTCACAACAGTGCCAACAAAGCAGCTGTACTCCCCCGAATCTGTGAGAGTTACATTTCTGATCAGCATGTCAGCCATCCGGCCTTCCTGCTTCATCTGATATTTGTCTCCCTCCCTCAGAAGTTGAGCGTCTCTCCTCCACTCCACGAGGACGCCGGGTTTAGAGAGCTCACAGCGCAGCGTCACACTGCTCTCCTCCACAGCTTCCTGGTTCTTCAACTTCAGCTTGAAGGTCACCGGGATCGCTGAGGATAGAACAAAAAACTGTATGAGATGCATGGATGGATTACTGAAAGGGCCGACCGGACACTTACACAATGTTACTGAAAATAGACTCAAAATGTCCAAAGACATACATAACGAGTAGAAACAACCCAAAATCACTAAAAAGAGACACAAAACAGTGACAAAATGAACACAAGGAGGTGCAAAACGACTTAAAATTGAGGTTATACGACCACTTAGAGACAACAAACTACCACAAAATGACAACATAGAACTGTAAAACGTGTAAAAATACATGCAAAATGAAAAAACAACCATTATGAGAAGAAAAGCAAAATTAAATAGAAATCGAAATGTGAAACGTCTAAAAATAGATGCAACATGATGACAAAGAGACTCAAAAATACTACAAAGAGATGAAAAATGTTGTCTTGTTCAGGGTAGGGGGGGGGCATGCTTAAGTCTCTGTCACAGTGTGTGACTCACCGGTGATGATGATGGTGGCTGTACTCTTCACGTCCTCACTGACGCAGCTGTACGAGCCGCTGTCCTCCGGCTGGCTCTTCCTGATGAGCAGCTCCAGAGAGCAGCTGCTCTGCTTCATCTGGTATTTCTCTCCGCTCGTCAGCACCGCGTCTCCCTTCTTCCACTGCACCGGAGCGCCGGCTCTGGAGAGCTCGCAGCACAGCGTCACTCCGTTTCCCTCCAGCACCTGGATATTCTTCAGCTCTTGGAGGAATTGGATCGGCCGCTCTACAAGTAAACGTAAAGAAGACAAGTAAACGCAACCATGAGAGCGTCTACAAAGATGTCACCAAAATAAAAGCATTGGATCTTCTGGATCTCCACTTTCAAAAGGTGTTTTGTATTATTTTTAAGATGATTGGTTCTATAACAGCAAAAATGCCAAACTCGATCGTCCACAAACCAGTGTCTGACGTCACGGTGACTTCTTATATACAGACGATGATTCAACAGGTTTCTATTTGACCTTTCCCCACACTGCATTCATCTCCGTCACCAGCCTGTCGTGTGCAGCACTCACCGTTCACAGTGACCCGAGCTTTTGTGCTCTGTTCTCCACAGATGCAGGTAAAATCTCCAGGAGTCGTCCAGACTCAGGTCGGCAATCCTCATCTCCACCTGCAGGTCCTTCTTCTTCATCTGGTACTTGTCTCCGTTCTTCAGCAGCTCTCCTCCTCTCCTCCACTCCACCGAGGAGGTCGGTTTGTTCAGCTCACAGCGCAGAAGCACGCTGCTGCCCTCCGTCACCTCCTGGTTGACGAGTGGCATCTTAAAGCTGGGTGGTAACGCTGTCAATCAGAACGAATGTTACACTGATGGCTGCATTTATATAGCGCGCTTATTCACACACACACACACACACACACACACACACACACACACACACACACACACACACACACTCTTATATAACGAATGATCTCATTCATAAATCCTCACAACTTCTTTTTAAACAAGAAAAAGAACATTTACGGCAAAATGAGGACAAAGAACTAAAACATTTCTAAGTCTCGTCTCTTCTGGACAAACACAACTGAAGAGGAAACATGGAAACAATCATCTGATCGTGCAAATGTATATTTAGAGCTTTGCTAAAATAACTAACAAACACTCCAACTGGCCCAAGTTCTTAACTTAACTTAGTTTTATTACAGGCAACATCACACATCCCATTACAACGATGTGATGATGATTCTTCAAAATGTTGTTGACATAAAATGAACTAATAATATTAGCGTTGGATTCAGACTCGCCTTGAAAAAATCTTATCATTGTACGTTTCTGCAGCAGAAAGTTATGTGGTATAATAACGTTACGTCATGTGACACTACGTCACTGAGTCACATGGTGTCACGTCTGTAGACCGTCTTTCTAAAGAGTCCAGTAGTTGTGCTGCCTGAACGTTGACCACGAGACGCGTGTGTTTCTGCGAGCGTGACACGAGGCCGATATGAAACGTTCACATTCAACGTGTCCGTGACTTTGAAGAAACCGACAATAACAACAACTTTTCTGGCGAATGGGTTGAATGAGATGTTTAATGCTGAAAAGGAGTTAAACATTTGTTTATGATTATTTTATATTATCTGTATTTTGTTGTCTTGCATAGTTTAACTTCATTATCAGCACGTGTGTGGTGATAAAGTAGATTGTCAAACATGCAGGAATAAACTTAGTTTAAAAAGAAAACACTAAAGATCGTTAGACGTCACCAGGTCATAGGTTATACGTGCTGTATTTATATTTCTTGACTTTTGCGGTATTTTGACTGTATTTTTATTTCCTCTTAACGAGTTTAATTTAATTCTGCAATTTTATATTATTTTAATTCTATTTTTATACTATTTTAATTCTGCAATTTTATATTATTTTAATTCTATTTTTATACTATTTTAATTCTGCAATTTTATATTATTTTAATTCTATTTTTATACTATTTTAATTCTGCAATTTTATATTATTTTAATTCTATTTTTATACTATTTTAATTCTGCAATTTTATACTATTTTAATTCTATTTTTATATTTTAATCCTGCAATTTTATACTATTTTAATTCTATTTTTATATTTTAATCCTGCAATTTTATACTATTTTAATTCTATTTTTATATTTTAATTCTGCAATTTTATACTATTTTAATTCTATTTTTATATTTTAATCCTGCAATTTTATACTATTTTAATTCTATTTTTATATTTTAATTCTGCAATTTTATACTATTTTAATTCTATTTTTATATTTTAATCCTGCAATTTTATACTATTTTAATTCTATTTTTATATTTTAATTCTGCAATTTTATACTATTTTAATTCTATTTTTATATTTTAATTCTGCTATTTTATACTATTTTAATTCTATTTTTATACTATTTTAATTCTGCTATTTTATATTATTTGTAATGCTACTTCACACTCATTTACGTCAACACTGTGATTACTGTACTGTAAATGCTCTGTCTTATCTTGTACTATGTTTTTGCTGTGAAGCACTTTGGGCTGTAATTCTTATATGAAAGGTGCTCTACAAATAAAGCTTATTGTTATTATTATCTGCGGTGGGAAACACGTTTCCTTATCTTTAGTATGACAAGGAACATAATTAATATTACATGGAAGTGACATTGTATGTGAGCAGCACGGCAGGTATTCACAAGACAATGTCAGGATCACTCTCTCTCTAACTATGAACCGTGGAATGGATTATATAAGATATTACATATCAAGCGTGTAATATCGATTACATGAAAAACACTAATGCTAGAGTTTGGGATGTATCTAGTTGTGGCTCATGAGAAGTGATACACACCGAGCACTGAGACATTAAGCCATAAGATATGAAACTTGAATCTCTTTTCTACGTCACTACGTCACAGCTGACCTCTTTGACGTCTGCGCTCGGCTGATTCTGTTGAACACATTGGGGGAAATAAAAAAAGGGAGAATTGTGCTTCACAAAATATTGAATCCAACATAAGTTGAGGAGCTTCGACTTCCTGTTACCTTTGACAGTGAGCTCCGCAGTGGACTGGCTGTCTTTACTCTTGCAGGTGTATTTCCCAGCATCGCTCTCCTCCACGTTGTTGATGATGAGTTTAGTGAACGGCCCCTCCCGTTTCATCTCATACTTCTCTCCAGGCTTCAGCGTCGCTCGGCCTTTCCTCCACTCCACGTGAGCTCCAGCCTTGGAGAGCTCGCAGCTGAACACTCCAGCGTCTCCTTCCTTCACCTCCAGGCGCTGGATCTCTCGTTTGAACGTCACAGGAAGTTCTGTTGCATATTAGAAAACAATGTTTTCATTTTGCTTCCTGATCCTCCGCTCACACTTTGGTGTTATGGATGTTGCACCAAACTAAATGTGCACAGACATTTGAAATCTAAGGGGATCTAGAAGTGTCATGAACACACGTGGACACCTTCAGTCTCTTCATTATTGATTTACTTCTTACTTCTCAATTCCTTAAATTATGTTTAAAGAAATCTAAATATTAAAACGCTTTTCTTCCGCGTCTCTATAATCATTCAAATGTAACGCTAACATCCTCCTCCTCATCGTGGCTCTTTGCGTGCGTCACACTTACGTTTCACTTTGACCTCCGCGGTGGTCTTCTCCCCCCCGGTGACGCAGCTGTACTTCCCTGCGTCTTCCGGCTGCACGTTGAGGATCAGCATCTGAGCCGTCTTTCCCTCGAGCGTCGTCTGAATCTTTCCTCGGTACGTGAACTCCGACAGCACCTCAGCGTCTCGCTGCCACTGCACCGCCACGCCCTTCTTTGACAGCTCACAGCGTAGCGTCAGGCTGCTCCCTTCTTCGGCCTCCTGGCTCTTCAGACTCACTTTGAATGTGGCGGGAACAGCTGTTGACCCAAACACAGACTCTGATGATACACGAGAAGCAGAAGACGTTACAGGTCGCTCAATACACTAATAACTAGCGTGTCTATACATTACACATCCCCGTCTATCCAACGTGCCATCACATCGTTTTATCCTATTAGACAAAGGTCACAGTGACCTTGACCTTTGACCTTTGTCCACTAAATTCTAATCAGTTCATCTTTGAGTCCACGTGGATGTTTGCGCCAAATTTGACGAAATTCCCTGCAGGGGCTCCTGAGATATCGTGTTCAGGAGAATGGGACGGACGGACAGATGGACAACTAGTAAAGATTTATAAAACTTTCATTGTAATGCAACTTGAAAACATAAACCTATATGTGAACTTTAAGTTCTGTGTATTTTGGTAATACTGTTTAATACCCGGGCTCGGGTTGCCTTTGACCTTTGACCCCAGAGGAGACAGAAACAAATGTCCTGCTGTCAAAAACATTTGACTTTGATCACTAACATTTGAAACGATGATTTGTGTTTGTTGGAAACATTGACCCGATGTGACCACAAGAGACATTTTACAAAACTCATAAATAAAGAAGATTATTGAGAATCTTAAATGATGTTTTAAAAAATCTAAATATTAAAACGCTTATGTCCCGGGTCTCTATAATCATTATTTAAAATGTAAAGCACACCTCACAAATACTTTATATTTCTTTCATCTGATTTGTATTTAATGTTTTTATGTGTGAAATAAATCTAATCAATTCTAATTAATCTCCTCAGCGCGCCATCTAGTGGGCCGGGGGGGTACTGCCAAATGGTTATTAAATAAATAAAATGTAAAGGTTTTGAGTGTGTGTGCAAGTGTGTGTGTGTGTGTGTATGTGTGTGTGTGAGAGAGAGTGTGTGTGCGTGTGTGTGAGAATGTGTGTGCAAGTGTGTGTGTGTGTGTGAGAGAGTGTGTGTGTGTGTGAGTGTGTGTGCGTGTGTGTGAGCGTGTGTGTGTGTGCGTGTGTGTGTGTGTGTGTGAGAGAGTGTGTGTGAGTGTGTGTGTGTGTGTGTGTGTGTGAGAGAGTGTGTGTGAGTGTGTGAGAGAGTGTGTGTGAGTGTGTGTGTGTGTGTGTGTGTGTGTGGCACGATGGGATGTTTGTACGGATAATAATCACTGCACTCATCTCACACGTCCAACGCACCCACAACTTTGACGGTGGCCTTTGTCCTCTGCTCTCGGCACACGCAGGTGTAGACGCCGCTGTCCTCCGGCTCAGCGTCTCTGATGATCAGCTCCAGGTCCGAGTCTCGCTGCTTCATCTGGTACTTCTCTCCGTCCTGCAGCAGATCTCCCATGAGCCTCCACTCCACCGGGACGCCCGGCTTAGAGATCTCACAGTGCAGCGAGATGTCCTGTCCCTCCTCCACCTGCAGGTTCTTCAGCTTCTGCTTGAAAGTGACGGGAAGAGCTGACAGACGAAGATGAAGTTCTTAGTGAGAAGGAAATTTATTATCACGGGAATTCGATAATAATTCGATAAACAGCAAGTCGCCGCTTTTTTATGAGTAAAAACGATGTAAATCAATATATCGCACATCGACGGGACTCGTGGAAATTTATATTAAATAATCATGTTTTTGTTTGTCTTTGATGTCATCTATAGCAGCCTAATTTATACATATGTAGAGAATAATAATAATAATAATAATAATAATAATAATAATAATAATAATAATAATAATAATAATAATAATAATAATAATAATAATAATAATAGTAATAATAATAATAAAATAAAATAAAATAAAATAAAATAAATAAAATGATAATAATACTAAAAAATAATAAAATAAAATAAAATAAAATAAAATAAAATAAAATAAAATAAAATAAAATAAAATAAAATAAAATAAAATAAAATAAAATAAAATAAAATAAAATAATAAAAGATAATAGTAATAATAATACATAATAATAATGTCCATGTCTATATAGGAATTCATTATTAATAATCTGTGCAGCTAGTCATCATTTACAATGTAAATTCGGAATGTAAAAGAGATGCATGTTAATTGATATTTGATTTTGCAAAGTTATTTTTTATTCATATATATTTTTTCAATTAATAATATTTTTTTCTCTTCTTTAAGGTGAGGTTTATAGATAAGCCTGTTTCTACCTCACCTCACATGTATTATATTTATATTTATCCACTTTTCTAAATGTGCAAATAAAAGATAAACATGTATATTATTGAGCCGCTTTGCTTCTACACGACCGTGTGCTCTGCGCCGGTGAGAAGAGAACACATGAAGTTCAGCATCTTGCTAAAGGATGGAAGAATTACAGAAGCAACTCTTATATTATTAGTTTGTGGCAGCAGGATTATATAACAAAGTACATTTAACTCTTTTATTTTCTTTGCAGCTTTAAAAATGGGGCTCAGTTCTTCAAAACGTTACTTTTTAAATGCTATTTATTTCTTTTTATGTTGTTTATTGTGACAGAAGAAGCTTCTCTGCCCACTGGGTACAAAGAGTTTTGTCTGGCACTCAAAATAAAACCCCAGTTTGTGCAAGTGAAAGAGCAGAGGCTCAATCAAAAGAGGCAAACATAATAAATAAAAGCTCGTACTGTTAACAGTCAGAGTGGCAGTGCTCTCTATGTTTCCACAGATGCATGTGTAGATGTCGCTGTCCTCAGGCGTCACATCAAAGATCCTCAGCTCCATCAGAACGTCTCTCTGCCTCATGTGATATTTCTCTCCGTGTGCGATGAGCTCATTCCCCGTCTTCCTCCACTCCACCCTGTGAACCGGCTTGGACAGCTCACAGCGCAGAGCCGCAGTGTTGCCCTCCTCGATCACCACGTTCCTCAGCTTCTGCTTGAACGTGACGGGGAGAGCTGAGGAGACGAGAGGGAACACATGAATAGTTCTGAATATTTACACTCGGGCTGATGGAAGCTTTGTTCAAAACATTTCGCAGCTTTTTGTGTCATTCTGTTTAATGGATGGATGGAAATGGAGGATCTCACACACACACACACACACACACACACACACACACACACACTGCTGCTGCTGAAACCCAGACATTCTGCACAGTTGCAGATAAATATCAGGCTTCTATTAGTCTTATTCTATTTGTAGAATTAGATTCTAACGGTAGTAGACGTGCGTCAACCCGCAGGTCAGACGGGTCAGTAAAGAATACTAAATATCGCAGGTTCAGAGCGCTGACAAAGCAGCTTTACCAGTAAGTTTGTAATAGCTTAAAGAAACGTTGCAACAGTCATGTAATGCAACATGTGTTACAGCCCTAACTAATACTAAATAATAGCCCCATTAGTAAACATGTCCTACCCGTGATCTTGACGGTGGCAGACGTCCTCTGGTCCGCACACACGCAGCTGTACAGCCCGCTGTCCTCAGGAACAGGTTTCCATATGAGCAGCTCCAGCGTGGTCTCTCTTCTCTTCATCTGGTATTTAACTCCATTCTTCAGCAGCTCTTGTCCTTTGCTCCACTCCGCTGGAATACCGGGTTTAGACAGCTCACAGCGCAGCAGGACGTTACTTCCCTCCTCTGCTTGCATGTTCTTTAACTGCTGAGTGAATGTAATGGGAATAGCTGGAAGACATTTCGAATATACAATTAGGAGCAAGGAGATAAAGGCAAAGTGGTGAAAATACATAAAGTATATGCATTTTAAACCACAGACACAGAACTCAATAAAACACTCAAGCACCTGCACAACTCTGGGGTAAAGTCGCCCATTTGCCCTTTTCGGCTGAGCTAAAAATAAATAAATAATCGTTTTATCTTTGCTGTTGTGGTTTCATAACTACGAGTGTGTCCGAGCATCGGGCAACACACCAACAAATAGCAACTTCAGCACATGGCTGTAAGTTTATATTTAAAAAACTGAGTGCAAGGCCAGAACATGACGCACGACATCTATCGCAGGTATCATCCAAGCTGCCGTACATCCTGGCTTTACAGGAATAGGGACGTGAAATACAACATCTCTTTGACAAAGTTGTATTTTATTCTGGAAGGTAAAAACCTTTTCCAGTGCTGGTTGTAGTTTAAATGTTCATGTGCATGCATCAATAGTGCTGCACAGTTAATTGACTTTCAAACACACGTGTTGTACTGTTTTGGTAAAGATGAGATGCACAGTAAGCAGGTAAAGTTAAAGACGTACCCTGCACCCTGAGGCTCGCTGTAGTCCTGTGGTCTCTGCACTGACAGGTATATTCTCCTGAGTCCTCAGGCCTCAGGGCTTTGATGGTCAGAGTGTTGATGGTCTTTCTCTGTTTCATCAGGTACTTGTCTCCAGGCCGGACACTCTCAAAACCTCTCCTCCAGTGGAACTGGACTCCAGGCAGAGAGTACTCGCAGGTCAGGGTCACAGTCTCCCCCTCTTTGGCCTCCACAGTCTCCAGAGACTGCGTGAACTCTGCTGGGATGGCTAATAAAGAACAATAAGGAGAAAAGCAAATGTTATTACACATTTTACGTTTACATTCCTATATAATCAGTCACACCTCGCTGCCATTTGAACTCTTTCCGATCCCTCGACCATGCCAACCTTTCTAGGATTTCTAGATCTGATTGTCATCTGACTCCACCCTTTTTGATTTGCTGTCTATCAGCCAATCACTGTGTCCCACATCATCTAAAGTGGCCCGCAGCCACACGCCCTTTTTCAGCAAGCATGGCGACCATGAGGTAACAATTGAATCTATTAAATAACTTATAATGCATCCTGTTGATTATGTACACAGAAAATACAACTCAGGAGACTTTGAACACATAATTACATTTTAATTTTTCAATTTTGTTAAAATATTACAAAATATATATGCCATGTGCTTTTCTTTTTTTAAAGAGTCTCTTAAGACTATTTATTGGCATTTTTACTATTAGGTGGTTTCTCGTCTTCAGATTCTTGGACAGAAAACACATTTGTTTAATTGACAATGATTTATAATTGCATTTAGAGAAAGAAAATCCACCAATAAAATATTTTTCTTCTGATTGGAACATATTTGCTCTTCATACCTTTAACGGTTACAACGGCCCGAGTTGTGACAGATCCTGCGCTGCACTCGTACACGCCGGCATCGTTGTTGCAAACCTCCCGGATCGTCAGCCGGGCCTCGCACCCGGAACGACTGGCAAAATATCTGGAGGAGTTCCACATGAGGCAGCCATCTTTGTACCACAGGATGTGACAAGGCTTGGAGGCCACACAAGACAAAACCAAACCACCTCCTTCAATAGCCTCGCAGTCCTCCAGCGCTTTAATGATGGTGGGACGCCTCTCTGGGAACAGGAAGACATGAAGCCAAATGAATAAAATGTGATATAAAAATACACGTCGGGCAGATTGAATCCTCACCTCTAACCAACAGCGAGGCGTACGATCTTTTGTCCCCCGCTGCAAACGAGATGGTGCCGGTGTCTTTGCGGGCAAGCTGTCTAAAAGTGAGGGTGTGGTAGCCTCCGGGAACCATCTGGATCTCATTGAGCTCGTTGGTGTACAGCAGAGTCTCGTCCAGATACCACTTCACCCCGACGTAGTCACTCGGACAAATTCGACATCTGAATGTGACCGTGTCGCTCTCCAGACACTCAACATCCTCTAATTCATCCAGGATCAAAACCTTCTGACCTGAGAGACACATGGAAAAGATGGAAGAGTCAAAAATCCCATAAACATAATACACAGTCATGTACATGAATCAACAGCATTAGTAGTTTAATGATAAAACGTCATTTTGGCAAAGGATTTTAACGTGGCATTAAAAACCACAGTAAGGATATGCTATGTCGCTGACATGCAGTATCTGTTTAATCATTAATATAATTCTGTTGGTGTATATCGTCTCTCAATTGAAGAAATGTGGCGAGGCCGACCCACAGAGATGGTTTGGCCACTGAAAGTGTCCAGTTTCAAATCTGCTTTACTCGTATCAACGCATCTCTTCTACTAAACACAGATGTAAACTGAGAGTTCCTCATGTATAGCATAGCTTAGCATAGCTTAGCATAGCTTAGCATAGCTTAGCATAGCTTAGCATAGTTTAGCAAGGAATAGTGCCAATAGTTTAGATCAGTAAATCTCTGTGGTCATGGGACCTCATTGTGGTCCTTGAAGTCAAGGCTTTAATGGACAGTGAGTAGTATTATTTACATATTATTAGGATATTTTCATTTAACTTGAATGTGTTCTTTGCACCAGTAAAAAAAACGAAATTAGCAGCAGCTTTATGAATGATGCAGCATTACAGTTCTATCTATATATTCTGCACTGACTGTATGACTCCATATGTCAGCTATTACATGCATATCCCTTCAGTGTTTACTTTCATTTATTCATTTATCATTCAGTGAAAGGGATTAAATATCCCATCTAAATGAACAATTAATATAAAGATCCGTCCTGATGTGGCCCACGTTCAGCACCCTTAGCCCAGGTTAAATTTAAATGAACACCCCTGAACCACAGGGATGCAGCGCTCGCTTCACTCTGTTCTCACCCTGCACAGTCAGATGTGCGCGGCTCTGCATGGTACCGACATCACACGTGTAAACATCCATGTCCAACTTCTCCAGACAGGTGATGGTCAGGGACAGCACCACACCCTTCTGCCGGATGACATACTTCCTACCGGACCTCAGCTCCACCATACCCTTCAACCAGGTCACCCGCTTGGCTGGCTGCCTGGTCTCACAGTCCAAGGTCACTTTACCCTTTTCCTCGGCTCGTGTTTCCTTTAACTCCCTCGCAAATGTGTGCTGGAGTTCTGAAAGGAATAATGAAGTTCAGGAATTTACAGTCAAGCTTCACATTTATGCTGCGTTCCAAACGACTGAAATGACTACCATCAACTAAAGGCCAATGCAAAGTATATTTTCCTGTATTTAATTAAATGATACATATATATAGTGGTATAGAAAAACCTTTTGCGTAGTGCACCTGGAACAGTCGGAAGTTGGAAGTTTCAACTGGGGAAATTTCAAGTTTGGAGTTGTCTGATACTCAGCATTAGTACTCCAATAATATTTGTTGAGCCTCATCATGGAAATAGGACATAACACTTGAGAGCAGCATTGCCCAACACAATAAAGAACACAACATTGTATTGTTAATAGTCCTTATCCCACATTTATTCTCCAAACCCTCACCTACCTCTGATCTCCAGCTTGGCACGTGTAGCAATGCCTTCGGCCTCACAGCAGTACTCTCCAGAATCTTGGATGGTGCTATTCTTGATCACCAATCGTGCCATGTTCTTCTCCACACTCATCTCATACTTTGGGCTCTGCCTGATGAAATGGCCATTTTTCAGCCAACGGATGATGGCATCTGGTTTGGTGATCTCACAGCTCAGCTCTGCGTCCTCGCCTGGTACCGCCTTGACATTCAGTAGTTCCCTGAAGATGTGCACTGGCTTCTCTAAAGGAGGGGAAATACATTCACTCACATTTAGGCTTATTTGTACAAACGCATCTTCCAAATCTAGTTATCTGTCTGGTAGAAAGTAGGAAGTGTTTTAACAGAAGCCTATAGCAAAGATGTATCCTGTGGTAACCCACAGAGCAGCGGCCTGGGCCCGCTTCTATTTTCAATTTTCACCAAGGATCCACCCAATGTCCTGAAACATGCAAATATGGTAATGTATGCAAATCACTCAACCAGCAATCGCAGACTTCTTTGCAGATCGACTTGTACAGACTAACGCATGACCATCGTACTACACAGGTCACCATGGGTCATCTTGTACTTTATAGAGCCTGCAGACAGGGGAACTCATTCACTCAGTGTTCACTCAGTGTTTGTTTAATTGTATGTGGACCACGGGAAGATCAGCAACCACTGTCGAGACTAATGGGGATCCGAAAAAAAAATTGAGAATAAATAAAGAATTTCAAAATAAAACACAGAGATAGGTATCCCCTAAATACACAAACACGGGAAAAAAACTATGCTGATCATTTTATTCGAGACAACCAGGTACTCACCTTTAACAAAGAGCATGGTCCTACAGCTTAGGTCTTTAATCGTGAAGACCACGTCTCCAGCATCGGTCAGCATAGCATCTCTGATGGTCATCTTATAGTTGCGGCCATTGTTGATAACCTGGATACGGCTGTTGGTAACCACCTCCTGGCCATTGATGCTCCAGGATGGACTCGTCATCGAGATTATGAGAGAGGTTGCAATCGAAAGTGCAGATTTCACCTTCCAGAACGGAGCTTGTCTTAATACGCTGAGCAATAGTGATGTGTAAGTCTGTAGAGAAATAAAATAACAAGCCTCAGTACAGTAAATATATCTTTACAGAGTACCAATACAGAGAGAGAAACTTAACTGAAACACCTCAGAGAGGCATTTAACAGGGCCTTAGTGTCAGTTCCAAGAATATTATTGTTATTGTTATGTTATATGTAAATGTTATTAGAGGTTCACAATTAAAAAATGCACCAAAGTTTCTTCAGTCATTCTATCAATTATTTCAGGCTGTTTTCATACACAGTTTGTAACTGTAGGCCTACCTTAGAAAAAATAATGCATAGAGTCATTTGCATAAAAAGAAATTTAAAGAGCGACAAAGCCAACACGCAGGGAGGTCGATGTCTCTGAACTTTCGCCCAGGAGAAGGTTCGTCGTGTCCCGTGTGAATCCAGAATTGATTTGTCACGTATTTTAGTAAAGCAACTTCGGTTGGTATTTGAACCAAGACGTAGAGTTATTTGTCACGTAACTTCACCATTTCCGTAGTTATTTTAACCTAAACCACAATCTTTTCCTAAACCTAAACGGACGGAAGTTTATTTTGCAAAGACTGTATGCATGTAAATTGACACCTGTTGCTGGACATTCATAGGAGAACGCAAAAAAAGAGGAATAACTTTGTGTAACATACGAACAGTTGAAGATATGTTGATCATTTGGTGGTACGGTTGTCAAAAGACAAACCGCCTAATGTGAGAACAACAGGAGCTCTTCCTAAATAACAACAACATTCTTCCTACTCACCATGTACAGTAACCTTTGCCTTGGTCTGGCTGGTGCCCAGGTCACAGGTGTATTGTCCAGCGTCTTCCTTGCTCAGGGAGTGGACAATCAGTGCCATGGACTTCCCAAACTGGAGTAGCTCGTGTTTATCATTAGCGGTCAGGACCACACCATCCTTCCTCCACACAGGGGTCACTGTCTCTTTGGAAATTTCACACTGAAGACAGACTTCCCCTTGCTCTTCTCCTACTGCATCCTCCAGAGACCTCAGGAACACTGCTGGGCGCTCTGCAACCAAGATCATCATTCAGAAGTCTGCATGTTTCTCAGGAAGTCAAGTATCAGAGAAGCTCCAACTCATACACTTCAGAAACTGCGAGTACAATTCTGGAAATATGAGAAGTTCCCAACGTTTGATAATCAGGAAACCTTTAGTTTAGACCTTTATTTTGTATTTATTTTTTAGATCACATTCTACTTCAGTCATTCCCCAAACTGACCTTTGACCTTTAGGAAGGCTGTTTCAGAGAGGAGGCCTGTTTTGAAGGTGACCCTGCTCTCCTGTGGCCGCAGCTTCTTGATTGTGAGGCTGTGCATCGTGCCCATGTGCTGGATCCTGTTGATGGCGTTGCAATAGAGGCGAACATTGTTGACGAGCCACTCCGCATTGGCAACCACGTAGTTGAGCTCGCATGAAAATGTGGCAATGCCATCCTCCTCGATTTCCACCGGCTCAAGGTGTTTAACCAACTTCAGCGTTCGCACTGCAATTAAAGGGGGAAATCAATTATAAAGAGGTAGTGTAATAAAAATCTGAACATAATGAAAATCCAACACAGAAAGTAGTGGGTGTGATTCGATTCGATTCAAAATGGATTCTGGATTAAGTACATAGAAGTGCTAATTTCAGGATCTACTTCAGTCCAGTCAAATTACGGCATTAAAGCAGTTAATAAAGTGTGTGAGATTTCTATATTTGAAAAAGTTCAACTGATATCAATAATGTAAACACACAAAGGCAAACCTAAGACATTTAACATTTATTCATAAACACTTTTTATTTAAGATATTTTTGTATTTCTCAATTCTCAGTGACTTCAAGAATAACAAATTCAAGTTATAAAAAAATAAAAAGGTTTCCAATTAAAACAATTATTTGTACACAAAATAAAATGTTTTCTCAAATATATTATCACGTTTAATTTATCAAACATTTTTATTCTTTGATCTCAAATTAATTATGTCATTATCTCGAAAGGTTTGCTATTGTTTGAGAGAGAGAGAGAGAAAAAAATAACTTAAATAAAATAAAACATCTGAGCCATGGCCCTTCAGAGCTTCCGTACTCCTCAATTTCCCCCAAACCATGTTTTCTTTTTACCTACCTTCAACCTTAACATGCGCTGTGCTCTGTGAACCCCCAGCCATGCAGCGGTACTGTCCTGCATCCATCCCTGATAAGCCATGAATGGTCAGCTGTGCTCGCTTCCCTTCCCTCTTCATGCTGTACTTGTTGGAGGTCTTCAGAGCCGTGCGGCCTTTAAACCAGCGCACCACCCTGGGAGACGGGGCAAACGCACAGCTCAGAGTCACAGAGCTGTTCTCCTTCGCCTCTGCATCTTCCAAGTGGTGGGCAACCTGAAGAGGTCGCTCTAGAGGGGAGAGATGAAGTCCTGCTCAGTGAGACACAATTTGTAGCCAGCAGAAGTGTTTATTATAATATAGAAGTGGAGGCTGCTGCATAAACGGATAATGAAAACAATGAATATAAAACATTAAAAAATATAAAATATATGTCTTCAGGGGAGAAGTTTTCATTTCTGACATACTGCACAATTTTAAACATTAAGTGCACTTATATCTGCGTACAACTACATTATAGTGTGTTGTACACCATTTATCAGATGGCTTAAAAAAGTGTTACCATAATAAAAGATGACTTTTATTTAACTTTATGCCACCATTTTATCTTTCTTTTAGATGAATCTTCAACTTTAAATGTCTCTTCAGCCAACTCACCTGTGACACTCAGCTGCGCAGTGGAGCGACTCTTGCCGGCTACAAAGAGCACGGGGCCGGACATGGAGCTCTGTGTGGAGGTGAGACAGAGGCTATGCAGGGTGCCCTGCCTGTCGATGTTCACAGCCGCACAAGGCTCCAGCACCTCACCGTTCAGGGTCCACCGGGGGGGCCTCCCTGATTTCAGGCTGGTCTCCACTTTGAAGAGCGCCGGCTCGGGCTCCATCACCTCCACGGAGCTCATCCCCCGCACTATGCTGATAGCCTGCTCTGCACGTACAGCCATAATACACATCACCACTATACTCCTGACTTATAACATTGTATAGTTTGCACATTGGAAACACACAGGGGCACTACTCGTTATACAGGAAGTGTTTTGTGTGTCTACATGAATGCTAAACATACTGTAGGCCATAAACTTAAGGCGAGACACTTCAGGTGAATAGGGTAAAAACTTCAACTAATAGATATCACCATGAAACTTCCCAAGTTCATTACGGACATTAACACAATATTTTTTTATATTACAAGTTTTCTGTAATGTTATGTGTAAATATGCATGTAATAATCAACTGGGAAAGTTTCATAGTGATTTCTATTAGTTAAAACTCCCCTGTCGTGTCTCTGCGTTACATTGCGACTGATATAATTTCTGTGCCAGCAGGCGTCTCACCCTCCACCAGAAGCTGACAGGAGGTGTTGTCGTCTCCTGCATCACAGGTGTAGGTGTCCTCGTCTGAAGAGCAGACGTCATCGATGGTCAGCTGCCTGTAGACATCTTGGCTGATCACTTGGTACTTCTTACTGGGCAGGAGCTCCTTCCTGTTCTTGTACCACCTGACCTGAGCATTAGGCCGGGACACCTGGCACTCCAGCAGACCCCGGTGGCGATACATGGCTATCTTGACTCTGAGAGGACGCACTATTTGGACTGGGAGCTCTGAAGAAGAAGGAATAACCAGGCTGTAAACATAAACCAAATCCTATCCTCCATGAATCCTCGTTAAAACATGATATAAATAATCACCTTTTACAGCGAGAGATGCATAGGATGAGACGCGCTCTGCGGTGAATCTGATCTCTCCAGCGTGCTCTGGCCGGACTGACTTGAAGAACAGGGTGTGAGTTTTACCTGCAATCAGATCAAAGCAAAATGCTTTTTCATTGTTTACCTCCGCCAAGACAGTAAAGTGTACGACTTGGTTTGTCAGCAGGGTTACGGAAAAACCAAAGGCCTGATTTTCATGAAACTTGGTGAGAAGGTGAAGCATGGGCCCAGGAAGAACCCGCTAAACTTTAAAGCAGATCCGAATCACGGCGCGGATACACAAACTAAGTTTCACTTTCATTAACATTGCAAAATAGGCCATTTGTGCTGCAATACTATGGTATCGGAATACTTTTAAAAATTAGTTTGCAAATGGAACAAGTCGAAACAACAACTCGGAAAGTGGGCGAAGATTTTGGTAAACATTTCATGGTTCACCTGATCTGTTTTCTTTGCTTTTCGTTGTCAGTATATACTGGAAACACTCCAATAAGATAGGCCTACAACAAATCTTCTTTGTAGATTTGTCCATGTTGTTTCCACATTATGACTTAAAGCTCATGAACACACCAAACTGGAACTGCCCGGTACCACCACTATCACCACTCAAACAAAGCTTCTTAGCGGTCCTGTACTGAGGGAGTGTGCGAACTCAACACTCTTCTGGTTGGTCTCTCACCCTGGTGACTGATCTTGATGTTGTCTCCGGGTCGAATCCGGCAGTCATCTCTGTACCACCGACCGTCCAAATCCACCTGGTTGACCTCACACAGGAAGTTCACCACTTGACGCTCCATCGTGTCGACTTCCTCCAGCTCCTTCACTATGTGGATGTCCCGAGCTGATAGAAGATTACAAAAGCAACCAAACAGAGCTTTATAAATCTGTCAGATCTTCGATAGACCGTGTCGTTCATTCATAAAGGTGATGAGGCTCTGATGTTCAAAACTATTCAAAGTCTACAGTCATGTTAGTGGCTCTGTGAGACATCAGGCACAGCACGGCTTTGAGCTAAAGGCTCACATTAGCCTGCTAGCATGCTCACAATGATAAATCATGTTTAGCAGTATAATGTTTACCATGTTCACAGTCTTAGTTTAGCGGATTACTAGACTAGAACATTTCCAAATTGGGTTTTCTTTAGTTTAGCAAGTTCATAAACCAATTGGACAAATTCAAATGTTGACCTGGTGATGATGCTAAATTAAAGATTTATTCCATCGTGTGCATGTTTAAGCGTTGGTCAGGTCTCGGTTTGGATTTGACCTGATGTCCATTGTGTTGGTCACATGGACACAATTACATCCTGAGACCATGGAAGTAGCCCAGTGTATTGAACCACCTTACCTGTGACACTGAGTCTGCCTGCAGTCTGAATGCCGTTGGCCTGAAAGCAGAACAGGCCTGCGTCTCCCAAAGCCACCCTGCTCAGCACCAGCGAGTGCTTCTTCCCATGTGTGCTGATGCGCCAGTTGGGCTTGGACTTAAGCTGCATCCCATCTCTGGACCACACACCCTCGATAAAAGCCAGGTTGAGGGTCACTTCAAAGGAGCAGCTCTCACACTCTGACACCTCCACATCCTCCAAGCCCTTCACCACCTGCAGACGGTTCTCTGGCACACACACACCACACACACACACACACACACACACACACACACACACAACACACACACACACACAGCATTAGAGATCCAAGAGGTTATTAGCTACAACACTGGGATGTACCTCTTGTGTGGTGAGGAACTTACTTGCAGCCGCTACTATTCCTCCAGGTATAGAGTCTCCCATGTCTCTTCTCTCAGTGTGATTTGGGGAATCTTGCTTGTTTATTTACCACAGTTATCACAACTATAATATGATGAAAAATGTATATATTTATCAGGGAACTCAGAAGAAAACTAATAATCAGTTTTATTGTTGTTGGTCCTGCTGATCAGCGTCATTCAGGTACTTTCTGTAGACGCTGCAATGTTTGTTTTGGTCAAAACTTAATTTCACATGTAAACTGAATCCTCTCGGGCTAAAAATGATGCAAAACCATCACTTCCAAAATGGCAACATTGGCCTATCAAAATGGACACGCATGGCTTCACTGTGAAGTGGTTGAGCCCTGCGATGGCATGCCAGCCCTGCTCCAGCAGAGTAATCTCTGTCACCTCTCTTGGCTGAGCTCAGCACCACCAATATAGACTCAGCTGTGATGCCACCTCCATCAGGCTGCATGCACTGCACTGAGAAGAAGATGCTTTAGAAAACGAGAGAACTGCCAATCACAAAACTGATTGATACGATACGAGAGATCATGACACACTTTTCCAGAGGCCGGCTCCTCCCACTATTATTACGAGGTTCTTTACGTACAAGAGGAGGGTCATTCGCTCTCATTATACTTAGATTACATTTCATAATGCGTCACACAGCGACACTGAATCTGTCAAACATTATCCAGATCACCTCTAGAGGCCTATTCTGTTGTATTTATTGAGATCTTCTCCAATATGAATAAATACCATGGAAATGAAAAGAAATCACATTTTGAAATACATTGAGCGAACTTAAAACAGCTGAGAGTAAAAGACTTTGACCTTTCATGAAACTTATTATATAACTGTGATCCAACAAACTTTCCATTGACTTTAACTTTACTTTTGGTTTTATCAAAGTATGCAAAGAAATAAAAGAGAAGAAAAACGACCAGAATCACACAAGAACCTGTCAGACCACCTGCAGCGATGCACCCGCCTCCAACTTAGACCGAGGTTTTCTAGAAACAATGAATCCGTGCATGTCTTCTTGTCGCACCAATGACAAAAAACAAAACGCCCTCACCTGAAAAAAGAGCATAAAAACATCCAACATGGCAACAGATCTGTCCGAGTCTTGTCTTGTGTCACACAAAGCCTTTAAGATTAACAACAAACGTTTGCCCAGCTCCGCTGTGTCCCCGTCCCAAAGGCAGACAGCCTGGAGAACTTTCTCTTTTTTCCTTGCTGTGATGGAGCGTAGTGCTGAACAGCTGACATATCTCTCCCCACATACTAACCTCCAAAATAGCCTTCTGTCAGTCTGAGGGCAAAGATAGCTTTGGTTATAATGATGTAAGGCAACTCATGTCCAGCATCAATGGAACTATCATAAAACAATCCAAACGTGGGATATACAACAGGCTTAGTGCGTTTGATGGTTTTCTGGTTAGTGGGAATGAGTGAGAGACGTAATTGATGTAAGTGGTGGATCATCGGTGGTGCCCAACCTTTTCCTGAGGGGACCCTGTTTCTGTCATTGAGGAAACTGACGAAGTGACATATTGTGTGGATATTTCATATTATATTCAATGCATGACGATAACAGTGCAGAACAACTGATACACTTTCCACTTAACCCACAAAAGGAATAACTGCAGGACGTTTGTGTAAAACGAGCGATTTGGTTGAATTTTGAGCACATTATTTATTGTATGCTTCAAAGATCCGGTTTATATTTTTAGAACCTTTTAATACAATTCTGTGTCTGTATTATGTTTTAAATGTTCAGGCTTCTTTTGCCAAATTCAGTGTTTTCTTCTCCTTGACACTTGACAATTGTTCTATTAGCTTTTTGGTTGTTGTATGCATGCTTTTATAATGCAGGACGAGGCTGTTCAGCAGAGAAGGAAGGCTCTGTGAATATCATTTATATTTTAAATAATAATCCAAACACCAATGAATAATTTCATTTTCTTCACAGAATTGTGAAGGTAGATTCCTGAGGTGTATTTCAAATGTATCTTTTTTTTAAGTTGTCTTGCACCCATTAAAATCGAGAAGCCTGGGGCCCTGTGTGAAGCTTTGGGGACCCCCCAGCCTGGGAACCAGTGGTCTACATGTGATGTAGATTAATCACAATACTGACCCACATCTGTCAGTGTCCCAAACCAAAGTAAAGACCGATCAAAGTCCATGGATGTCCTCAAGGATATTCCACCACTGCTGCAGTTAAAGCAACATTATGCATCTAGTTTATCTTCAGATAAAGGTGATGGACTAGTGGTCTAGCGGTACGCCTTCCAAACAAAACACTAGAAGGTTGGGAGTTCAATACCAGTGAACCCCTGCCACCATTGTACCCCAGAGCAAGGGATGTAACCCTGAGTTGCTCCAGGGAGACTGTCCCTGTACTTAGTTCACTGTAAGTCGCTCTGGATAAGAGCGTCTGCTGAATGACCTGTAATGAAGGATTCTACTTTCACTGATGTGTAACAGGGAGAACGGTGCCACTGTAACTCTGGTGAGCAGGTCGTACGATGTCCTGGGAGAAGTGCGTCACTCTTTAGGTTAGCCGCTATACGTTTTGGTGCAACTTGAGAAAATGTTTTCTGGTTTTCCCTCTGATGTCCTCCGGCTGCTCTGGATCGACCCCCCGGTGATTGGACAGAAAGCTTTACTTGTTGCTAAAGTAATGCTAACTGTAGCTGCTAGCTAATTTGCCTTTAGCTCAGTTAGCCGTTAGCCACAGGACTGGGAGAACGGAGCACCAGGGAGTGTGGGGGTGGGGGGGCAATGGAGCCTGGTTACTAATATAAGCGTCTTGCTATGTCTTGTGTTGTTGCACTCGGTTGCACTTACTTGATGTTCAAAGTTGTCGACTGGCTAGTTTTTGGTGTGTCAGTGAATTGCACTCTGAAACTGTAGGGGAGCCAAATCACAAAAATACCAAATCCTGCGTTACGTTTCTTTAAAAAGGTCACAAAAGATGAAACGGTATGACGACACACATGTCCTCTCTCACATAACACCTGATTGGCCTTCCCTCGTGAGGTCATTTCCTGACCCAGCCGACATGCGATGCAGATATTAATTCCTCTAACTCCTCCAACGCTTGCATTAAAACAACAAGGTCATTTTGTGGGGTTCCCACCTCATCCAGACTGCCAGACAGAACAAAGCCAGCACTACGCAGCATTGTGTGCGCCTCCGTTTGACAGACAGCTCCATGTGCCACTGAGCACTTCTTAATCCAGTGAAACTCGACAGGATAATCTCTTGTGGCACAAAAACAACTTGTCGTCACTGAGAGGGGAACGATGGCCGGCAGAAGCAAACCAGTCTCATTTTACAATTCACCAGCAGGCCATTCATTACTAAGCTTTTAACAGCTTTCTTGGAGCACGAGGAAGGAAATATAATAAAGCCTTTATTGGGGTGGCTTCACCTTTCTTATTAGTCCTGACGAAGACTTACAGTGGTGGAAACATGTTGGCTTTTTAATGATTCGGCCACTACAATAAAGGCTTTTGACTATTTCCTTCCTCGTGGTTACTTGTTCTTACCGTTTGGGGAGCCTGGATCGCCTTCCTGTTTATCTGGTTTTTCCAAAAGAGAACCCGACACATCCTTCATCTACGATTCAGAGCAACCAGTTATCTCTCTCTCCTGGCGTTCTAGGACATGTGAGTGGGAAAGCATAAAGAGTCCATTTAACTTGAAGACTTGTTGCCTTTGTTTCCCCAACAGAACAAGTATTGGATTACAGATTGGGGCATGTCATGGCTTTCAATGCTTTTTAAAACAACATATAATTGTGTTGACTGGAGTGAGACGAGACAGTTTAATACATTTGGTGAAATGACAGGATTCACATGACAGAGCAAAACAAACAAACAAAGAAATACCATGAGTGTGTGGGGTGTGTGTATTAGCGAAGGTGCAGGTCTATTGGGTAGTGTGTATGAGAGTGTGGAGGGGCCATAGGGGGGAGCGTTTTTTAAGAGGGAGAAGAAGAAAGAGGAGAAAAATAGAGTTTCAACTACTGCTTTGCTGCATGATTCCGAGGTTTCCCTCCTTTACTATTTGCAAGTGCGTTGGACCTTTCTTTAACTTTTCTCCTTTGCTCAAAGAACACCTTTGTTACACTCCGAGCCCTCCAGACCTTTTGTTTGTTGAGGAAGTCGGGTCCCTTGAAGATTGAACTCAAACTGATCTAAGAAAAGGCCCCAAAATCAGGTCCCGCCACGGTGACGGCGGCCAGCAGATCAACTTGATATCGTGAAATGTGAGCATCCTATCGATGGTGCACACAGACTAATAATAGAGTAACGCTAGAGGAACCAAGGCAATGTGAGGATGTGTTGAGTGAATTTAGAACTTGACAAAACAGCTGAACAGTCCACCTAAGCCTCTGGATCCCTGTTTGGAACGACCCCCCCCATAACCACCACCACCTCCTGTGTGTCACATTTCCTCTGGTCCAGACGCTCTACACCTGACAGCGCTCATGTCAGAGGAACTTTGAACTGTTCACATGTTGTAGATTTGAACGTTGTGTGTAAAAGCATGATGTCAGTTCTGTGGTATCTCAGCCACAACGATGTGTCAGCAGAAGGACGTCAGACGCCCTTCAGTGAAGAAGATAGAAGACCGTCGTCTGTCGAATTACAGCGAGGCTTTGCTATTCTCAACCTCTGGTGGCTCCTCAGATCTCCTCAGAGCGCCATCTACTGGGCCGGGGAGGTACTGCCAAATGGTTAGATTAAATAAATACAATGTGTGTGTGTGTGTGTGTGTGTGTGTGTGTGTGTGTGTGTGTGTGTGTGTGTGTGTTTGTCAATGAATGTGTGTGTGTTTGTGTACGTGTGTGTGTTTGTGCGTGCAAGTGTGTATTTGTGAGCGTGTGTGTATGTTTGTGTGTGTGAATGTGTGTTTGTCAATGAGTGTGTGTAAATGTGTGTGTGCGTGCAAGTGTGTATGTGGGAGTGTGTGTGAATGTGTGTGTGTGTGTGTGTGTGTGAATGTGTGTTTGTTAATGAATGTGTGTGTGTGTGCATACGTGTGTGCAAGTGTGTATTTGTGTGTATGTGTGTGTGTGTGTGTGTGTGTGTGAATGTGTGTGTGTGTGTGTGAATGTGTGTTTGTTAATGAATGTGTGTGTGTGTGTGCGTGCAAGTGTGTATTTGTGAGTGTGTGTGTGTGTGTGTGTGTGTGTGAATGTGTGTGTGTGAATGTGTGTGTTTGTGAATGAGTGTGTGTGTGTGTGTGCTTGTGAATGAATGAATGTGTGTGTGTGCGTGCAAGTGTGTGTTTGTGTGTGTGTGTGTGTGCGTGTGCGTGTGCGTGTGTGTGTGTGTGTGGCGTGTGTGTGTGTGTGTGTGTGTGTGTTTGTGTGTGTGTGTATGTGTGTGTGTTTGTGAATGAGTGTGTGTGTGTGTGTGTTTGTGTGTGTGTGTGTTTGTGTGTGTGTGTATGTGTGTGTGTTTGTGAATGAGTGTGTGTGTGTGTGTGTTTGTGAATGAATGAATGTGTGTGTGTGCGTGCAAGTGTGTGTTTGTGTGTGTGTGCGTGTGCGTGTGCGTGTGTGTGTGTGTGGCGTGTGTGTGTGTGTGTGTGTGTGTTTGTGTGTGTGTGTGTGTGTGTGTTTGTGAATGAGTGTGTGTGTGTGTGTGTTGAATTATTCATGTGTGAGCAGCTGGCTCATATTCCAACACAAAGTAATCTCCTGAAAGCAGCGAGTGGAGGAATTATTTATCAGCTCCGTGTTACTGACACTGAGTCCAGCAGACGAGCAGAAGCTGCTCACACACCGTCCACTCATCAGGACTGAACAGCCGCAGGTTCAATCCCCGTTATCAACAAGTCACAACCAGCTGAACACACGTGTCCCGGCTCACCTGCTGCTACGACCTGATCTCCCAAAAATTACATTTCCATACAAATAACCTGCATCGTCAATTACGTTTCAATGGATCTTTTGTTTTTGACTTATCACAAATATTTATAATCTAAGAGTGTGTCGGGGTACGCTGTCCGTGTACCGTGTGGAACTACGAGTCTTAGTACACACTTAACTTATGAACCTAACCCTAACCCTGAACCACGATCTTTTCCTAAACCTAACCAAGTAGTTTTGTTTCAATTCACAACGTTAAAACCGCGACCTCGACAAATCGAGAATGCAGTTTTGTTGTATTAAAACGTAATTTCTTTGGAGACCAGAGAAGCCCGTGAACAGCTTCAGTCACAGGACAGTTGAGTCGTCTGGAAGAAGTCCGACTCACGTGGTTTAAAGTTCACAGGAAACAAAATGCTCCTTTTTGCTCTGAAGTCCGGAGATGAAACGACACACCAGGACGCTCTGCTGCACCTTCAGGGCAAAGATGAGTCCTAATCCTGCATGTGTGTCGGAGGAATATAATTCAAAACTGAAAATACAAAAGCTTTGGAAGGTTTACGTTTAATGAAAAAGGGTTTGCAAGGTTTGAAGGCTTCTGCATAATGTTTTGATGATGAACGAGAGTTTGACCAAACACATATTCAGAGTGTGCAGACGTGACCTAAACTCCAACACGCTTATATATTCTGCTCAGAGGCCTCACAGCTCGGACATTCAGGCTTTGTAAACTGAGGTCGATGGAGTTTTTGCTGGTACCATGGACGTATTGTGAGACGATGGGCCCCATGTCACAGAAATATAAGAGCCCCCCCGTCTACATAGAAACAAGACACCCAAACTCAATGAGCTACTCTTAGTAATCCCTTTGTAGTCGTTGGATGCCTTTGTGGTTGATTAACATCTATTTCTCATTGTTTTGTGTGTCTTTGTGGTTATTTAGTGTCTCCTTGTAGTCTTTTAGTATTTATTTTCTAGATGTTTTATGTCGTCAGTTTACGTCTCTTTGCACCTCCCTATTGTTTTGTGTCTCTTTGTAGTCATTGTGGGTTGTTTAAAGTTGTTTTGTGTCTATTTTCATTCATTTATTAAATACTTTATAAGCATTTATTCTTTTATGTTGATAATGTTTCAGCCTACAGCCTACTTCGAGATCAACGTGTAATTGTTGAGCATTAGAAAATTCTCTTTTTTGCTTTTTAATTTTTAATTAGCTGGTTGTGTTCATGCATATGGCAAACATGTTGATTTCTATTTTTCTATGTTATAAATTGAACCTTAGCTCCTATAATAAGTCTATTTGTATAAAACACACAAATTATTCTATTTGTGTGTCCCCCCCCCCCATATTAAAACTGGAATTATGTAAACAAACTGGCATTTAAAGGGTTGTGAAGAGTTCCGGATCTTTCCACACGGCACACCGACATGTACACGCGTTATATTTTGTCGGGACAACGCCCACTTACCCAGAATTAAAAGCGTGTCGGTTTTCTCCAATGAGTCGCACATTTTCCTCATAGACAATCTTTGATCGCTGGAATTTTGGTCTTTGTTGTTGCTCTCCCTGTCCAACCAGCCAATCAGCGCCTGGCTCTGGTCTGAAACGCCCACAAATGTTGCCAACTGTCCAATCAGGGAGCTTCTTTAGTCGAACGCCATTTTGTCGGTTTATAACAGCGGTGGTTTGGTCTCCTGCTGGCCGCTGGCTGCTGGAACCTGTTGCTCCGCAGTTCCGTGTTGTGCAATGGACGGGTGAGTTCTCCAAGCGTCTTTACGTGTACACTCAGATTAAATGTACTTTCTGGCTGTTTTATTCACACCTGAGAGCAATAACACAAACATTCTGCCACACAATGTTTGTCCACAGAGAAGTCGGTGTTATTGTAGTTCGCTTAACTATCGCTAAAGTTGTGTTTAAGTGGTAATAATAAGGACGCTAGCCGCGTTAGCTGCAGTGTTAGCTTCGGAACGGGCCATTCTCAACTCCAAGCCAAACTCCATTAACACAACCCGGCATCTACGCGTGGCCTCGTTTACCTGCAAAAACAGATTTATTTACCATTAAACCTTGTACTTAAGATCCGTTTTTGATCTATAAATTGTGGGAATGATCACTCAGCAACGTGCATAACTTCCAGTAACGTTATAGCTTCACGATGTTCACACGCCCACTGTGGATATTTTGCCGATGGTCCCTCTCCTACAAAAGTTTATATTTTGTTAAAATTAATGTAGTGTCATGTGTTGCATGTGTGCCGAATTGAAAAGTGTTTCCATTTGAGTCGCTTATGGTAAAGTAGTCTCGTTAATATTGGTTTGTGGTTGTCGGGATTAAGAAGAGACATTTTAAAATGACGGTTTTTCATATGGAGTTCGGTTTTAGTTGCCCGATAACGAACGGAAGTAACCGGAGCTCAGATGTTGGGGAAAACGGTGTAATTCAGACTGGAGGCCTGAAGTGAAACAGATTATAGCTGAACATGAGTGTTTGCCACAAAGCAAGTCACTTATAAAACTCTAGTTTGTATGACATAATGTAGCTTCATATGTTGCAGGTGATCCCAGTTGATTAATTTAAGGTGTAAAAGTGTTCTTTGTGGTTTTGAAGATTAAGAGGAGAACTTTAAAATGACGGTTTTTCATATGGAGTTCTGCAAAACGGACGTAACTGATGCACAGATGTTAAACGATGCTTATTAGATTGAATGCTTTCTGAAATAGTATATCTACCTGGTGATCCTGCAGGTCATTAAACACAGAACTGGTCTCAAATTAAACTCCATTCAGTTGTTTGCAAAGGGAGGAAACATGAGAACAATCCGTGTGTACTGCATGTTTAAGGTTCCTGGTCGTTTTCCATTGATTACAATAGTATTGATATATGTGTTGTCATTGACCTGCAGGAGTCTGTTTGCCACACCTCCTGAAGACTAATGTTGTGTAAACTGTTCTTTATAGCTGTTAAAGTCATGTTGGCAGCGGACTGTGAGGCGTTTGAGTTCCTGTTGTGAATATTTGTGCTTTGTCAGGGCTCATTGAGCCGGAGGGTCCCCGTCCAGCTGGTTTACAGACACAGCTTCAGCACAACCATCTTTTTCACTATCTTAGTGTCGGACACAATTGATCATCTCTGTGCTTCAAGTATTAATTTCTACATGTCACATGTCACATGGACTTCACCTCAGTATTTCTCTTCTGTGCGAACTTTATATTTTATTTTATGGGACTGTAATTCCTCATGTGCCCTTAAAAACAGACGTGATATGATTCTTTCTCTTTTTCTAAATTTTTCTATTTTATTTTTGCTTAACATTTTTATTTTGTCTTCCTGTGTCTGTTGTTATGCAACAAAACACCAAGTCAAATTCTTTCTTTGTGAAAACCTACTCTCAAATAAACGTAAGTACTACTATAAACTAACGATTATTTAAATGTTGGATTCATCTGCAGGTGATTTTCTAGATTAATGGTCTATAAAATGTCAGAAAATAGTCCAAAACTCACATTTTTATTATCAAAATGTTCAATTAATTAGTTAACTCTTGCTACTTTTTACATTTTGTTTTCGTACTGTGTTGTTATGCACCATCTATGTGTAAATCTGATTCTAAAAAGTACTAATTATATGATTAGAATACAAAGAAATGGAGACCAGTTGATACACATTCAATTAATTAATTTAAAAATAATTGTGTAGAAGATCTCCACAGTGGAAGAACAAGAACTAGTGAGTCTTTGGAGATTATTCAAATGTAAAAATATATAAATTGATTGATCTGCTCCTGAAGTGAACTCAAAATGCTCTTTTTAATCTGATATCTACATATACATATACTACTTGTATATTTACTGTAGCAGCAACCGGAAGCTTAGAGACAAACCAGGAAATGGAACAAATTAAAAATGGCCGAGAGGAAATCTACATGATAGGAGTTAATGTACTTCTCCTTCACCCCCCCTGTAGAGGATTTAATCACATGCTGCTTCAACAAGAACACACGGTTTATGTGACGTCAGAGAGAAGTGTAAAAGTTCATCTCTTCTGACTAAATAATCCGTTTTAAAGACATTTTTGTATTTAGTTTAATTTTTTGGACATTTTAACATATTAAGTATGGGGGGGGGGGGGGGGATCATTCTTCATTCAAAGCTTCTATTGAGGTTTTCAAATTAAGCTTCGGGTGCATGTCGTCATATTTTATGGCATTAAAATAAAATCCTTGAACAAAGTGATTTATCAGATTAAATTTGTTTTTCTTAAATGAACTTTCTGTAATTGAACCGTGTGAGCAGACAGACGGACCGCAGTGAAAGGCTCAACTCAAACTATATTAGCTCTTTCTTTAGATTAAAAACGTGAATTTTGGGAAACGCTCTGAAGTTTTTGGAAATGTTTGGATCACACGAGTCGGAAACAATCCCGCTGGAATCTAAGTGTACTAATAATATCAGTGCAGCCTCGTCTTTATCTGCAGCTTTGCAGATTTCATCGGACAGACGCGTGTCGTGCTGGTAGAATCTGACCTTTCTGTTAGTGTTGGTTTATTAACGAGGTGTATGATTGGGCAGGGAGGTTGATTGACGGCTGTGGTTGTGTATGAGGAGTGTGAATCGTTCACGATTTGGATTCAAAATGAATTCTTGATTCGGTTGATAAGCATGCTAATCACCACCGTCAGCGTCAGCCTGTAGCGCTTTACTCACAGGTCAGCCTCGCGCGTCGTGGACCTTCTCGTTCTAACGCCTCTTCTACTCTTACTTGGTTTAAGTCGCTGCATCTCCAAACATAACAGTTAAAAGTCACGTTTTCTCGTCTTGATGTTGTTGAAGAGGAGCAGAAAATGTTGTGAGCGGACGGCCGAGGGTTTGAAAGCAAGCCAAGGGAAAAGGAGAGAATTAGCGCGACTTTAAACGTCAGTTCACGCAGTAAAGACTCGACATGAAACGAGTTTACTTGCATTAAGTAAATTATATATTTAGTTTCTTTATTTCGCGGGGGAACGGAAGGGGAAACACGAGATTAAAAACATGTGAATTCTTACATTAACCTGTTTCCCCCGCCTCTCTTGTGTATTAATGTTTCTGTATCTCTGACACATTTCTGTTTTTTATTTATTCATCTCACCTGTTTTCAATTCCTGCTTTTCAGATTTTCAAATTGTGAGTCCTAACAAATATTGAGATTGATCCCACAGCATCCTCCCTTGCAGCTGAACTCCTCTGCATGATGTGTTGATGTTAAACGCTTTAACTGTGGTTGGACCTGCTGTCCCTGTGCTCAGCCTCTGTGTGCTCTCTGTGGAGCAGCTTGGTGGCTTTCTGACGGTTTAATGTGAATTCTAAGATATTAACAGTGTTTTCGCTGCTCGTTCTGACCTGCTGCAGCTGCAGTGTGATGCACAACACCCGCACGCATTATTTTATAAGTTTCCAATATCAACCTTGTTAGGAATCAATCGGGAACATTCGTTAAAATCAGCGGCATGGTCAGGAGTTTAACTTCATCTCCACAGAGAGGTTTTAAGTCTTGTCGTGAATTTCATCCCCTCACGGATCAGCACCCTCTCAGATTTGACGTGATGACAGTGAACGCATCACGCAGGTTTGGAGAAAGGATGAGAAACAAAAGTGGCATAAATAAATGGACGCAGCTCTACGACGACGACGACGTATTAAGTCTGCTGTAGGTATATTTAAAAGAAGTTATGGAGCCGAGGGATTAAAGCGGTAAAGTTACGAGAGCGAAATCTTATTTCTCAAAAATATAAATGAACAAATTGTCAAGGAACCTCATGGCGTCACTTTGCCACGTAGAATTAACCCCGTACCCTTTGTTCTCAAATGTACGACTTCTGAATAACATCTCTGAATTTTACCCCCCCTCCCCCGGCTCTGGATTTTATTACATTTGTACCTACAGTGGCCCCAATACGGCGCCGTACAGCGCACGATGTAGCGTACGCATGTTTGAGCCGACACAAACTCCAGTCAGCTGTCGGCCTGTGTCTGCTGGGTTCTCTCTGCCCTTCACTCCGTCTCCTCAGGCTTTAACCTCATTTTAACTTTTTTGTTTGGCTTGTTGTTTTGAGTTTTTCTCCCTGCTGCTTCTAACACGCTGTCTTCTCTTCACAGCAGTGTCCACCAAGATTTAACAGTTGGTACTAAGGTAGGCACCTCTGCTTCCTCCTCTTCCTCCTCCTCTTCCTCTCTGTTGGTTTGTGTTCTGCTGGATTTAAGCTCCTTTTTAAAAAAGTTTTATTTTTCATTATGGTCTTACATGTTGAGCGAATGCATGAGAAACTTCTTCCTGCAGGATTCACTTCGGTCGTTTCGATTATTTTAATCTGGCGATCGTTTTCTCGATTAATGGATTTGTTGTTTTGAGTATAAAATGTTAAGTGTTCAGTATTTTAGTGTTGCTGCCATTTATCAACAACTCAAAGAAGTTCAGTTTCCTGTCGTAGACGAGGAAAGAAACCAGAAAATATTCACTTAAGAGAATTTTGACTTTTCTTCTCTTAATTCCTCAAACCAAGTAATTTAATTATCTAAATATTTCCCTTATTATTTAGTAGTTGACAATTTATTGATTGATCTTTGCCGCTCTAGTGGCCACTCAGTCCAGCTCCTTTAAAAAATCATTTTTTAAAACTTATTTCAACGTCTAAGTCCTAAAAAGCAATAAATTAGATTTCAAAAAGTGCCGCCGCTCCGTGAACATCGTTAGAGTCCGGCGCCGCCATCTGGGAACATTCAGAGGTTTTCTCTGTAATTGGTGTCGAGGTCTCCGTGTTTTCTAAAAGTATTATAAACTGCAGCAGTGATTTAGTCACATTCCTCAACACGCCTGAAGATAAGCAGATTATTCGACAACATTACCGCCGAGTTCAGACTGAATCCTGCCGACCGGTTCAGAAATCACCCGTCTACAGATCTTTGTTTCCTTTTTAGTTCTTTGCAGCTTCTGTGTAAAAGGGCACAAATCATAACTATGCTTAATTTGGTCATTAGAGACAATTATTGACTTTTGAAACGTGCGTTTATTGAAGAAGAAAATGGTGTTTGTAACAGTGGATTTCTTTGAATTTTAAATATAATTTAAAACAAAAGAAAAGTAAAAAAATGTTTTTAATCTATTTATCTCAAAGTGCTAGATTTACAAAACGAGAGCATCATTGCGAAACAGAATGCGGCACTATAATCATTTAATCTCATTTATCTTGTTTTTATAATCGTTGAAATAAAACATTTGGTGCGTTCAAGGACCCTCTGACAACACACAAGTATTTTTCTTTTTTGTAAAGATTTGTTTTATAACATTTAAGGTTAATAAACATTCACATCTGAGCATAAAAAAATAGATTTAAAGAAAGGAAAAGCAAAAATCCACATTCTCTCTGCAGCTGCTGCACCGTGGATTATATAAAGTCATATTGTGTTGTCACAGATGCACAAATACACGTGTATAAAAAGGGTTAATTATACACATAATTATAATAATTATAATAATACTAATTATAATGATACATCAACTTGAATACATTCAAGTAAAGTAGTGATAATTTAAATGTATAATTTATTACTGATAATAAACCTAAAAATAAATAAATAAATATGCAAACATTTAGAAAGACATATCAAAATAGTAATTTAATGTTTTAAAATACATTTAATAAAAAAATATTACTAAAAGTGCACACACTTAAGATTATTTGTTGTTTTTATGACTTTAAACTGATTTTTATCGTTCCTGACGGACAGATTAGTTAAACAATCTGCAGCTTTAATCCGCACACGATAACAGAAGTGAATCTGAAGTTTTATCTGAGAGGATTTTCATATCGCAATGACCTGAAACCTTCTGCGGCCTGGAAGGAAGGAAGGAATGTAAAGTCCAGCGTTCGTTGGCAAGAAGATAAAAAGCACCAGCGTTAAAGGCAGAATGAGGAAACAGGGGGGGGGGGGGGGGGGGAACAGGAAAGTCAGGTGTTCACTTTCTGGAACTGACTTCACATTCGAGCCGTGATCCGTCTTCAGCTCTGAACCGGTCCGACTGCTCCGGTGTCGCCCGCTGAGCTCACCTGTGGTGGGCGTGGCCTTCATGCACCCGAGGTAGAGACAGAATATCTCCCCCGGAGGACTTTTATTGTGAAGGTGAACGTCAGAGTGAGTAAATGACTCGACACGTGCAACAAAACAAGCGTTTCTTTATTACGATCCGGAGATGTACCGTCTGAAAGAGCCGGACGTGACTGGAAACTGATCTAACGCGCCTTTAGCAGCCGATCACCGGGACGAGGGAAAAAACTAACGGCATTTCCAGTTTCGCAGTATAAGAGATGTTTCTCTGATCTGTTGCAGTGAATACAGAAGTGTTTAATATTCATCATCTTTAATAATGAAAGTAAAACCTGCCCGTGGGTCAAACGCTCTCTGAAGCGAGGAGGCTTGTGTCCGTCATCCACCATCCAGTTGTACCCCTAAGTTTCCCTAAGCACTCAAAGGATGAATAATACAGATGGACGAACACGCACCATGAGAACTGACTGCCGTACAGAACACACTCCTGTGTACTGGCACACCTGGAGTAGTTAATCTGACATCCACCTGGTATTTGAAGTTATTGTTGGCTCATCAGACGGTGATCAGAGAGCAGCTGTGTTCTCTGAGAGATTTCTCTGCTCCTTTGCTCACATTCCTCTGTTTGCTTTGTGCGTCCGGCTGCAGCGAAGTGACCGCTGCTGGTTTTAGGACCTAAAACTAGAATCTGAGCCAAAACCACATGAAGGTTGAGAGACGCTGCGAGGAGGAGGAGGAGGAGGAAGTGACGGGAGGAGTGCTCTCAGCTCTCCTGTTTCCTCCTCTGGCCTCAGGCGAGTCATCTGAAACCAACCCGAACACACCGTATCCTGTTTAAAGGGACAGTTCAGGGATTGTTTAGATTCACACTCGAGATGTGCTCGACCTTAAACATGGCTCGTCTCTTAAAATAATAATTAATGTACACCTTTTAATGAGTTAGTTTCTAAAGTAACACGTTGGCCTGTTCGCTCCGCACATGGCGAGGTTGGAAGTGTGTAATCAAGATGACATCTCGTAAAACCAGGGAGTTCTAGCTGCTACTTTGATTTGATTGATTTCCCTCGACAAGAGAAGTCTGATGGATTCATGGTCTGCTCCGATTTTAAAGCTTCTCGGATGCAGTTTGTTGCTAGTGAGCGAAACACCGATCACAAGTCCCGATCAATGTATGCAACAACCAGAGCGACCGCTGGGTGTCGACCTCAACCTGCTAAGATCAAGGAGACAAACGCAGACGGTA